>NC_071266.1:13953665-14253665 GCF_023375685.1 Ictalurus furcatus
TCAGAAATTTAATTGATAGTAATGATAATCAACCACAGCCCTAATCTTGCAATTCTTTGGGGGGAAAAAAAAAAAGATTCATCTCATTGGAGAAACTCCCTCCAAGCCGAATTAAATTACTATTACAGGATTTCCAGAGCAACTCACAGCAGCTCAAGAACATCACGTTTTGGAGTAGACTGTTCTTGGCCGACTCATTAGTGATTTTTTGGCCATTCTTAACAAAGAAAACGCTTCTAACTTTAAAGCTTACATTGCAATGAAACGTGATGTAACTGGTGGATTCCTGCACAACTATAATACAACACACGGATTTTTGATTGTACAGAAGCTTACCTGGGGACTGCTAATAGGGCCGTAACCCACTGATGGCGTCCCAGGGAGGCATGGGGAACCTAGAGAAGAGCTGATGACAGAAAAGGGTGATCCCATGCTGCTAATCGGACTGCTGACTGCCGAAGTAACGGGTGGCAGTGAGGTTATAGCAGCTGCTGAGGGAACCAGAGCAGGCGATTGTTTCCCTGAAGGTGGTGACGACACAGAAGAGCTGTCTGGACTTCGAGAATCTGAAAAAGAAATTACTATTTGCTTCTATCTTGTCAAATTAAAATAATGAGATTGAAAGCCTATGGGGGGGGGGGGGAGGACAAATCAAAACTGGTAGCACACTGGGCAATTTACATCCCCAAATGTTCTCACCTAGACCCATACCCTATGCTGGGTGTTACTGTTGTGGAACAGCACAGTCTGGAGTGGGTTATTCCTCTTACACAAAAGCAACCTGGCAACAATTACAATGTTTAATTTATTAATGATGTGTAACATCTGCAGGACAAATTAGTTCCTGTTGATCAGTTATGCCACTTTTCCACTGCAGGAACTAGGGACTTCTGGAGGTATTCTGTGTGTTTCCACCACAGGTACCAGGGTCTAAATTAAGTTCCAGGTAAAATATTTAGCCCTCACAAAGTCCCTACTTGGGAGGTGTGACTTGCGTGCTGAATATGCTGATTGGTTGAGTGTACGCAGCATTTTTTTTCCCCAACTACCATTTTTAAAAGTCTTTTGTGGTGCGTACAGTAACAGTTGTTTATTGCGATTTGAAACAACACAATGGGGTTTCTTAAAATATACGACAGCTGGACCGACGACGAGGTTCAGGCCTTAATAAGTATTTATGCTGAGGACGAAATACAGCGGTAACCAGAAACGTTGACTAGTGATGAAAAAGTATACTTAGAACTATGAAGTCGGTTACGCGAGCTGGCCGTTGTTCACACAGGAAAACAGTGCAGAGAGAAGCTTGTGCACACACGCGTTCGTCTCGGTCATCTTAGCAATAGCTGATCAAATCCGTTTGTTTACTTTAAGTGGAGCTTTATGAGCATTCTGAATCCGCTTTATTACCATTGCTCGGCTCTTCTCCAGCGTTTTCTCAATTACCTCTTTAGCAAAGCAATACATCTCAATCTACAGCAGCACAGCTTGAAGCTCCTCCATGCTTGTTGCTGTGCAGTGTCGTTAAGAAAATGTGATCAGACTGTCCATTTTTCAAACACTAACCTTTACCTTTAAAAAAAAAATTCATTCCATGACTGGGAATAGAACCCAAGCCATGGCAGTGAGCGCACCGAATCCGAACCACTAGCCGAGCAAACATTTTACATTATTACATCATTTTAAAAAATCCACTTACTTTGTCTCAATAATCAGTTTGATTGTAGCATACTTTGAGGCTTCATATCCTTACCAAGGGCTTGTCGTGCACAGTCATATGTCACTGGACTAATATGCCTAATCTTCACGGTACTTTAGACCACGATGGAAACGCAGACAACAAAGCTCTGGAAGAACCCTTGAAATAGTCCCATGAAAAAAGTTCCTGGGATTAATTGTTCCGGGTAATTCCGGTGGAAAAGCGGCTTTAGGTTATAACTAGGGATGCACCGAATGTTTGGCAACCGAAATTTAATAAGTGAAAAGGCCGAATAAATTTGACCGAACAATGACGTGTTTGATGACGCGTCCAAATAGCCTAGCAACCAGAGTGAGACGCGCAAATGTCACGACCTTGATGAGGGGGCGCGCGCATGCACGAGCTACATGCTCTTCGGGTATTGACGGAAGTTTACTGTGGACACGTGCGTTTGTTTTGTTTCTGTTCCGGAGTATTCCATCACGTCGCGAGACGTAAGGGAGTAGAGTACGGAAGCAGGTAAAGACGTATTTATTTAAGGGCAGGCAGACAAATCCAAATCGTAATCCAAAAAAGGTAGTCAAAACAGGCAAAGGGTTATCGGGCTATCGACAAACAGGCATAAACGGAGCAAAGCAGGATTCAGAGTCGCAATCACAGAAAACAGCGTCAAAACACAAAACAAGAAACATGAACTAGTACTATGGACTGGAAGCGGAAAAACCAGCGGGGACTAAATGAACGAATCTACAGTTTAAACTAACTAAATCTATCAAGGAACATAACATTAACAACATATCTAACTATACTATATCTACTATAATACTCTGCAAGGTGTACAGGAACGCGATCGGTGTATATCCCCAATATAGTCAGCCATATATAACCGAATGGAACCATTTTCTGCACTCTTGTCAATGCACTTTTTAATGCACTTTTTAGTTGTAGGCTACAGACTGTTACATTCTTTCAGCAGTCAGTTATAGGCCTAACATAGGCTATTCAAGAGGGGCTCAAAGATGACCACATAAAAATATTTTTATTTTACTCATTTATTTATTTAAAGTTATATTGTGCCTTGTTGGTAGCCTATGCCTGCTGGAATGAAAAAAAATGTTCAGTGTTAAATAAATATTTTGAAATTGTAGTTTTTGTAATTGATTTTTTTTCTATGAAAAGCAAGACAAAATACTAAAAAGCACATTGACTTTTTAATTTATGCAATGGTAAAAAAAATGGCAAAATACATGGAAAATTTATGGAAAATGAAATGAAAAATATTCAGCCAAGTTTTTCATTATATTTGGTTTCGGCTTCGGCCAAGAAATTCCATTTTGGTGCATCCCTAGTTATAGCCATGAGAAATAGTCACCATCTCATTTTCTCCCTTGAAGTTAACGAGACGACCAAAAAAAAAAAAAAAAAAAAACACACTTCTCGGCAGCTTGTCACGTTACCAAGAAACCACAAAGTGTAACCTCCTCCGTCAGTGATTATGTTTTTCTCTGTTAAACAGCAGCACTTTCGAGTCCCTTTGTACTAACGGCTGCGATAGAAACAATAACACATCGAGATCTTCTCACCAATCAGATTCAAGAACTCAACAACGCTGTGGCATAAAATGTAATAATGTACACGAAACTACTATCCAGAGAAGCGCATTAATACAGACTCAGGGAAACGGTCCTGGGTTTATCCTCATAATAACACTTCTAACACAGCTCATTGTATTTGTGTCCTTAACAAAAAAAAAAAAGTCAGCAAGTTACTGGCTAACGTTTCAGCTACGATGTCTTCACATCTCAGGTAAAAGTATATTCAGGTCCAGTTAGTATCTCGATCCATTTAACCACAAACCAAAAGAGGGTTTTTTTTGGTTTTTCTGACGAGACATTGTCTTTGCTGCCACAATTCAATAAACTGCACATCAGCACTACTGTATTTGTAGATGTCCCGTGGGTTTCGGTCATCTATTGGTGGTTTTTAGACCAATGTCGTAGCAGCACTTACACGCTTTATGAATTTTTTTTAATGAAAAATTTCTGACAGAGACAGAACTTCGTCACGAGCACGTCACGTTGTACGTTCCAAGGCCACTGATCTCAACTCCCAATCTTGACCGCGATTATGCTTTACGAAGTGCGATTGCGTCTGTGACAGTAAAATAACCCCAAATATCGCACATCGTAAAGCCGGCTTACCTCGCCTATTCGCTCTACTGTCAGACTACGACAGCGTTTCAGGGCCACTGCCAAGCCTAACCCTGCGATTTCTCCTTCAACAACAGAAACAATCACGTCAGAATATCATTCCTTTTGCTCAAAACATTACGAGTTGTTTTTTTCTTGAAATATTACGAAATTGTAATCAAAATATTGCAACTGTTTTCTCATAATGTAATGACTTCATTATCGCATCAATGTGTGTCGCACCATCATGCAGTTCAAGCACAGCTACAAACCAGATGAAAAGGTGATGTACCAAATGTCAATAAGGGGTGAGGTTTTGAGGGGCTCCCCCCATTTTTTTTATACAAATATCCCAGACATGAATCCTGCTTGTCCATGGCCAGGACTCCTGACCTATAACCGTCAAGCAACGAGGTGACAAAATCTAACAAAATGTTATGAAATTGGATTTCTTCTTAAAGCAATCTCTGTAAATATCACTGTAAATATTTGGAATTATTATTTCCCTAGTATTGCCTGAAACTAACATATATCTGAGGAACCGAAGGCCAAGGAATTTCTTCTTTAGGTTGCACTCTAAATATTTCAAGGCTTCACTATGACACTTTTTTAGGGGGTAAACGAACAATGCACAAAACACAGTTGTAGTTTAATTTTTGACACACACAGACAGAGAGAGAGACTGACTGACTGTATGCTCCTGCATTGTGAAATACCCTTTACAGTCTTAATAGTCTATAGGTAGCACATCCACCTCTTGAAATATATATTTGTGCCTGTTTTTTGTTTTTTAAATAATTAATTAAAAAGTCCATAGATTAATTCTGAGAAAGCAAAATGCACTCACCTCTGTTGTCGCCCATGGCCAAGGCTCTTCTCGCACAAACACCCAGGAGTTTGAATCCCGGATGAGGGTTCAACTCTACACCGAGGACTGAGGCCCTACGCCGCTGCTGCTTCTATCACCGACCAAAGCACAGCTATTTATCTACAGTTTACACACAAAAGTCAACAAAACCGATTAATAAATCCTGAAACACATTCCTAATTTTATATCTGGACGCTCCAATAACAAACTCTAATTATCCAGCAGTGTAGACTTGACCCGAGACCATTTTAAATGCTAGCTCGCTAATCAGCTAGCTTGAACAGCTACAATACAATTACACTAAGCCAAACCATTGCATTAGGTCTAAAAGAAACTGTTTCGAAATAATAGAAATATAAAAGATTTAAGTCGAATGCAAGTAGCTTACGTGTTAGATGACATGAAGGGAAATCATTTCATGGCGCCAGCGCGCTAATGAAAATCTGTAGCTCTGCAATATAAAGCTATAAACATGGATCAGACAGCATTAATATCGTTCAAGATGAAAGCAGAAGCGCGTGCAGTCTGCAAATATATCATCTGTTAAACACAAACACTCTCTCTCTCTCTCTCTCTCTCTCTCTCTCTCTCTCTCAGCTTCTACACTCTTATCTGATACACTCTTTCAGCTGCACTCCTTCCTTTCCAAACAGGAAACGAATCATTTTTACATTAGAAATGCTCGGTAAGGGTTCAGTAATCAATCAGTCTCAGGCGTCAACTCAACCCCAAGTCTAATCTCACTGACCACTAATACTACTGAAATTCACTTCACATCAACATTAGAATACAATCTGTAAAACGCCTTTTCATTTTCAATACACTCACCTGACCAGCCTGCCTTTACTATTCACACTCTCTCTCTCTCTCTCTCTCTCTCTCTCTCTCTCTCTCTCTCACACACACACACACACAATTTCCGAGATTTCTCCCATGTAAACATAAAAGTGCTCCCATGCTTCCAGGTGTCACTGATCCCTACATCCTGCAGTTAGTGTGTATATTCGGATTTCTGACGTCACTGGTTGTCCAAAAAAAGCTTAACACGTGTCATTAAGTTATTTACATCCAGAACAGTCTGCAACAATTTATTTCCCCCGGTAATCCTGACACTACGCTGATTTCTCTGTGGGAGAGTTAAGGGACCGTGTACAAATTACTTTAGGTTTCACTGTACGTTAAATCCTTTCAAGTCCCAATGAAATCAAAACTGAATTTTTGTGGCTTTTGGTATGAGTATGTTCACCTTAAGGTTGTCTATAAGCTAGTGAGCTCCAAAACAATGACAACATTCTCATTTAGAAGATTGAAAATGTACAGTCTCTCTGTAATGCCAGTACGGATCGACAATTTTGATGACATCATTCTGCACTTCAGCCTCTTATCAGATTTTCCGTCCAGTCAAATGCTCTCTAGAATCTGAAGTGTCCCGCCCACAACATTCTAACGGCTTAGCCAGGCTGTGAGGTAAGCTAAACACTATTAGCTATTGTTAAAGGGGGAGGAGCCACTCGATATGTCCAACACTGGCTTCCTGTTTCAGTGGAAATTACGTCAACAAATCGAATAATGCTATAAGGTAATACATCCATCCATTCATCCATTTTCTGTAGCGCTTATCCTACACAGGGTCGTGGGGAGCCTGGAGCCCATCCCAGGATACTTGTGGCACAAGATGGGGGACACCCTGGACAGGGTGCCAACTCATCACAGGGCACAATCACACACACTCACACTACATGCAATTTAAATTTAGAGATGCCAATCCGACTATAGCGCATGTCTTTGGACTGGGGGAAGAAACCAGAGTACCCAGAGGAAACCCCCAAAGCACGGGGAGAACATGTAAACTCTGTGCAACCAGGGCGGAGGTGGGATTTGAACCCCCAACCCCGGAGGTGCGAGGAAAATGTGCTAATTATATATTTACTGTGATATAGCACTTATTTTTATTATTATATTTTGTGGTTTTTTTTACAAAACAACTTTTATTGAAAAGATGGTAATTTTGTTTCGTTTGGATCTACTGCAACATAATTGTATTACTAGTGTGGTTTAATCCATGGATTAAATTGCTCTTGCAAAAAAATTTAGACAAACAAGGAAGAAATAACATGACGGACTGCATAGTTATATCTAAAATAACACACACAGGTAAGGGGTGTGATGCAGCATGACGTGAAGCATGTTATTTTCATATGACAGCACAGTCTGGAGTGTGTTATTCTGCTTATCCCACAGCAATTTATCAATGTTTAATTAATGATCGAAGGCAGGTTGCAGATTTGAACCATTTAGAATTAGATTAAATGTTGTGGAACGTCCGAGAGACAAGTTAGTTCCTGTTCTCACTTATGTTATAAAAGCAATAAACAGTCACTCCATCACCATTTTCCAGAGAAAACCAGAAACTCCTTTCACTCGTTTCCTGAAGACGTTCCTGTGCTGGGAAACTTCACGACACACCGTTACTGTTACAAAGCGCTGAGAACCGAGACTCTATCCATAAATGTTAAATAAAACTCCCCTAACAAAAATGTCACCACATCAACTATTATACAGTACTTTTACTTTGTTAAACAACACATTCTTAAAATTAGTTTATTATTAGTCTTAGATTATGTGGAAATGGCTGCCGTGCACATCCCTGTGAATGAACTGTTACTATAGAAACGATAACGTAGTACAACAAGCGCATTAATATAACCCTGTTGTCCGTGTTACAGCCGGAACTACAGTCTGAGCTATGCTGTTATACAGTAACAATGTGCAGATTCTGACCAATCAGATTTGAGCATTCAGCCACACTGTGGTATTGTACATAGAATGTATAATTTTAGTGAAATCTTACTCTGAAACAAATTCCACATACAGGCTCTTAGCAGGCTCTCAGCAAACGATGACTAAAGACCCACCTCTTCCACTTCAATTACAACTTTGTTATTTAAAAAAATATTTTGTTGTCTTGTGTGTTTTGTTTGGTTTTTTTTTACTATATTCCCTCCCCAACAGTTTTTAGCCTGATCATACTCTTAGTCCATGACCTAGTGAACCAGTATCAGGATGAATTTATTGATAGAAACTTCAGAGCACTTCTGTGAAGTCTAGTTCACACTACACGATTTTAAGCCCGATTTGCATGTTGCCAACAAAAACCCTTTCATCAGAGGCAAATCAGTCAGTGCTCGCCAATCGATCAGCAATCACCCGCAGTCGATCGTTATGTGTGAACTACTCAACGACGCATCAAAGAGGCTCGCCAACACATCGCCGACACCACACAGATATTTGGCAAGTTAAATATCTGGAACTGTCGGGCGACTCCACATCCTCTGGTGTGAAAAACGTCATCACTCGCAGTGACCAGGGAGACAAGCTACAGCCAATGAAGGCTAGTTCACACTACACAACTTTCGACGTCGGCAGATCACTGCGCTGTTCACGCTACATGACTTGCTATCTTGTAATTGGGAGTTTTGAAGACGATGTGGTGTTCACACGCGACAGGTGGTCACAAGCTACATGATCTGACAACGACTCTGTCACCCGATGACTCTATCTGGTGTTCAAACTACGTTTTGTCATGAAAACACACGCGAGAAGTGACACCGATATATGACGCGAAAACCATGCGCGAAACAGGAGTCGTTTATTTGAAGATGGACATAGGACAGAAACAAGTGGTGTGAGCTGTTTGTGTGATGATTTGTGCTGAAGAAACATTAAAAAAGGGAAAGACAAACAAAGTGGGTGAAAGAATGGATTAGCACACACGGGTAGCAGGGATTGTGTGTGCTACAGAAAGAGTTGGAGGTGAGTAAATAATGTTTTGTAATGACAAGCCTGTTCGTCAGGTTTCACGGTTTCCCTTCCTCACGGTGACCTCACTCCATGCCTTGCTCTCTCATTGGCTGATTGTCTCCGCAATCACTCGTTGAGTAGTTCACTCATAATGATCGACTGCTAACTGATGAGCGCCGACAGCTCGGTGACTTGCAAATCGGGCTTGAAATCGTGTAGTGTGAACTAGGCTTGAGAGAGCAAGGCATGGGGTGAGGTCACCACGAGGAACAGAAACCCGCGAAACCTGGCGAACAGGCTTGACATCGCAAAACATTTTTTAATGTTTCTTCAGCACAAATCATCGCGCGAACAGCTCACACCGCTTGTTTCTGTCCTACGAAGATTTTCAAATAAACAACTCCTGTTTCGCGCGTGGTGTGCTGGCTGACGTCATATATCCGTGTCACTTCTCCCATGTGTTTTCGTGACAAAACGTAGTTTGGACACCAGATAGAGTCATCGGGTGACAGAGTCATTGTCAGATCATGTAGCGTGTGACCCCCTGTCGTGTGTGAACACCACAACAACTTCAAGACTCCCGATTACAAGACAGCAAGTCTTGTAGCGTGAACAGTGCAGCGATCTGCCGATGTCGAAAATCATGTAGTGTGAACTAGCCTTTCCTGGTACCCTGAGAGATGGTGGGACCAGTTGAGCAGTGCTAGAGGATCGGAGGGACTGCGCTGCTGTTCAGGGTGTTGTTTTGAGCTCACACGGGATTAAATGCACATGGGGTCCTGGGGTCATTTCTTATAGTACAGGAGTTCCTCTGTGATTTTATTTCCGTCTGGCTCGGCCATGTCGGTGTTTGTTTTTCTCTATCCTGCTCTGAGAAAATTACAGGCCGAACTGTTTTCCACCAAACTCGCCGCTCGTCTCATCAGTTTAGTCTGGATTTTCTCTGCAGATTGTCCTCTCACATTTGAAAAACCATGTTTGACTGCTGCTACTTGCTACCCTCCCTGAGATATTAAACGTTTCCCAAGTTGAGAAACGAAAAGCCGATGCTTTAGAAAAGGCACTCAGCCGTATACTTGGTCTGTGAGTAGGGACGTGACGGTGAGGATATTTTCCCACTGGTTAATCGACATGTGACAACACCAGTAATACCAATATCACCGGGCTTATGAATGCCTGTGCCGCCGTGTGCATTTCACTTTAGAATTAGTGGCAATTCGGTGGCGGCAATTGCTTGAATGGTGGGTTTATTATTATTCTTAATGAAAAACACAGCAATAACAAAACAGTACAATGACAAACTGGCTTATATTAAACACAGAACTTCTGAAACCAAATCTTCCGGCATCATCTTGTCAGTCAGCTCACCTCACTCTCGTCACATGCTAAATGAAATCTGACTCCCGCTGATCTGAGCTGCGACTCATTCGGTTCATGCTGAATTGAGCAGATTATTACTATAAAAAGGCAAAACGAACGAACACTGTGCGAACGAACGCCGTGTAACACTGGTAACACCGACTATGACAGCAAGCCTAACTGTGATGTAAAGCCTTGACTACACACGCTACCAAGGAAAGCATTTTCAGGAGGAAAAAGAAAAAAAAATATATTAAGAAAAGTGAGATCCTGCAGGCGGATTAAATTATTACTTTATATTCACAAATGCATCAACTTTCTTTAACTTTTATTCATATATATAGTTGTATCGTTGCCACTTCCTTAAATATGCTATGTTAAATGCTGATGAATTCATTCTGTAAATGATTTAATTGTTGAGCGTGATCGGACATCTTGCTAACCCTAGGTCTTTTCGTTCTCGGATGCATCAGTTACTACTTGAGGACTCCAGGTGGCAGCAGAGAGCGACAAGTAACACTAAACTGGGATTTAAAAACAAAGCAAAAGAAGAAGACGACGTGTTGTCCAATGAGTTTCTCGCTACTTGGACGCATCCAATCAGAGAGCTCGTTGTTGTGGAGTCTGGTTGTTGCCATGATCCTGGGTTCTTTAACGGATGTGTCGATGTAGTTTTTTGGACGATGTTTTATTCTCCTCGCTGTATTTTAAATAACGTAACTGTTTTAAAAATACTTTAGTTTGTAGTACTGCTTTATATGACGTTTTGTGTTCTTACACCGCGGTATTTAAAGGAGGGTTTAGTGAAACGCGTGGATTTTCACACAAAGACTTGGCAACTTGGACTTATTAACGTGAGCGTTTGTGTTCCGGAGTGGCGCGTGTAAGTGTATTGTTCCTCGGGGCTTTGTGTAGAGATGTAAAGTGGAGATGGTGTACAAAATGTGTTATAATGTTAGTGGAGTTTATGAGGAGAACCCACACAGCCTGCTGTATTCTTTACACACGGCAATATAAACGCTGAAAGGCAGGCTAACAGTATCTGGTAAGCTAGCAGGCTAACCGAGGAGCAAGTTGCACCAAAAATACAGCGCTAGCTACCGAAATACTTTTAAATCAAATTAAATTCAACATTTCCCTGGGCGAACCTAACCTAGCTAACAGCAGTTATTAAAACGTAGAAGTTCATTTAGCGCCTGCAGCTTTCAAAGGCAGCACTCTTGGTTAGATATCTACACTAGATATAAAGTATACACACTCCTGTTATGATTACAAAATAAAAAAACAAAACACCATATAAATCGTGTCGGATCTTTTCCCAGCTTTAATGTGAAATCGCAGCCAACACAATTCAAATGGAAAAAAAAACAACCATTAGGAATGTTTTATGTTGGGGTGGAAAAGAAAAGTGAAAGGTACAGTAACTTGTACACACCCTGTTATAATGGGTCACGTGGCCCATGCTCAGAGTGAAACAATCACACGTCTCCTGTCATCAGGGAAGTGATTCAGATTAACCCCAAATAAATCTCCAGATCCGAGTTTCTCGGTTTCATCCGACTGCTGAAGAGCTGACAAAGCATAGGAACAGGATTGTCCCTCAAAAACCGATGAAAGGACAAGACAAACACTTACCAGGGAGGCTGCCAAGAACTCCTCACGGCACTGTTAAAAGAGCTGAAGGAACATCTGACAAGTACTGATTTCTCTCTGCATGTGATAACACTCTCGCATTCTTCACACGACTGAGCTATGGGGTAGGGAGGCTAGACGGAACACACTCCCATGAAGAAAAAACAAACAAACAAAACGAAAAAACATCCAAGCTCAACTCAGTCACCCCAAACCATGTGGCAAAATGTGTTAAGGGCTGATGAGAGCAAGGTAGAACTTTTGTGCATAATTCTAAAAGATATGTTTGGAACCAAAACAAGACAGCAAGGGCTCTAGTCAAGATGTAGCTCCGTATACCGAATCAATTTTGGCACAAAACCTGCAGCCGAATATGAAGAAAGACGTAACCTTCCAGCACGATAACAACCTGGAGCATAAATCCAAGTTAACAAAGGAACGGCTTCAGAAGATGATGATCAGCGTTTTTGAGCAGCCCAGTCAGAACCCAGATCTAAATCCTATTAGAAACCTGCGGAACGACTCAAAGAAGATCCACTTGCTATCCGATAGATCTGTAGCATTTTTTGTAAGGAAGACCGGAATAAAGCGGCCTGTTTAAAGGTGGAAAAAAAGATCGGACAGGATTTATCTTGGGTTCATTATTAACTTCCCAGAAACCCCTGCAGTTTTAACAGGGCGGTGTAAAGGTTTTGTCTCCACTGTGTAAGGCTGAAGGTAACTAACAGTTCAGCGATTAAGGCAGATAACCATAACTTGTTTGTATTCTTGGATGCGCAGGTAGGAAACGGCGGTGAAATAAATACAGCAGCTGTTTGTTCATCCTAATGTCCCTTTAACTCCTCCAGATGCCGCTGCATGTCTGAACACCACCAGCTGCCTTCCTCAAGCGTAAGTTAGCCACCTGATCAAAAAATACATCACGCAAATAGTGGAAGCAACGAACGAGCTCATTAGTGTGTTTTGGAAACGTGAGTTAATAGTATTGGTGTAATTAAGTTTAAGTACGAACATAATTACTAACTGTGTCTCTGTAGACTTTCCTCAGCTCCTGTCACTGATGGCAGATGTTACAAAGGTGATGGATATTGTAATCCTCGATGATGATGCTGAAGAACCTTTGTCATCTTCATCGCTTCTGCAGACATCCTGTGTGTCCAGTACGTCTCCTGTCCCACAGCCACCAGCAACACACATCCTGGGGTCTCCTTTTGCTTCGGCTAGGAAGGAGAGCCATGTCCTCAAACTGGAGAATGAGAAGCTCTTTGGCGAGGTTGGAGTGTGTGTGTGTGTGTGTGTGAGAGAGAGTGTGAGTGAGTTAGTGAGTGACAAGTAGGTTTCCGTGGTCCTTTATTTAAGAAGGTTAACAGTCTATATGCTGTAGAGAGAGTGTATATATACAAAATGTAGTATATTTTTCACATATGAATTATGGTGATAAAATGGGCAGATATTTGACTAGTACAGTGTTACATGTGCTGACATTAGTCTGGAGGAAGGATGAACACCAAACACTAGATAAAATAGAGTACAGTAGGAACAGGTGTTGGGTTAAAAACAGGGGAGGGAGACATTCCACAACATTAAACCTAACTATAGACCTTTAAAATGTTCATTAATAAATGAAACACTATAATCGCTGTTATACGATAATCAGTCCGTACAGGTATTGCGATTATTATGGCCAAAAATGCTTGATTTTGTGGCTGATTTTTTTTTTTCTCTCCAAAATTTATGACGCAGGTTGCAGAATTTTTTTTTTGGCAGAAAACTTGCATCGGCAAAATTGCATTCGCACGGAATTGTTTTGCAGTGGTGTTTGTTGGTAAACAGGAGCTTTTAGCTGTACTCGTGTTCGACGCACGTGAAATCGACAAGGGCTTCGGCTGAACGTATGTCGTGATGATAATGAGTCTTTATTAGTTACATATACATTACAGCACAGTGAAATTCTTTTCTTCACATACCCCAGCATGTTAGGAAGTTGGGGTCAGAGTGCAGGGTCGGCCATGATGCAGCGCTCCTGGAGCAGAGAGGGTTAAGTGGTAACCCAGAGCCTTAACCATCAAGACACCACTGCATGTGATGACGAGTTTTTTATCCCACATTAATTTGAATCAACTCGTATAGATTTATAACTTGCTCAGTATGGAATATTTGATACTTTTCTATTGTTTTGACTATTTAAAATGTCTCCTATAGCCATAAATGCTGGCATGGCGTTAAAAATTAAGCGTCTTTAGCAGCGCAGTGTTCTGCTCGTGGACAACAGGTTATATTGTATTGTTCCCTGCACTCGTGTGCTTAGTAATCAGGAGTCAGAAGATGTTTGGAGGCACAAAAGGCATTATTTCATTTTTCTTAAATGACAGGAAAACAGGAATCTGGATTTATAATTGATTTATTCTTATAAGTTGTGTTCGCTATAGGCTAATGAGCTGAAAGTGTTAGGTTTGATTTCTGTATTTCAGGATGGTGGATTGGTTTCTAGTTTAACGCATTAGTTAGAAAGGATTTGCAGTGTCATGTGAACTTAAGCAGTTGTGGTCAGTGGTGTTTTGTTCAGGACCGAGGAGCATGACACTCAATCATTTTCCTGTTTTCTACGTGTTTCTCTTTATTGCTGACCCCGCCCAGTTCGTGGATCACTGCGTAGAACACACCCAAGAGCACCCGGAGGTGGTGAACTTCCTGAAGATGAAATATTCCAAGGCCTTGCCCGACTTCCTGATGTCTGTGGAGTTCCGGAACGCCGTGGGTCGCTGCCTGACACGAGCCCAGGCGCAAACTACCAAAACATTTGTTTACATAAACGAACTCTGTACCCTGCTGAAACAGCACTCGACCAAAAGGAGGGCCGTGATCCAGCCTTCCACTGCCAAAAAGCAGCAGCAAACCGAGAGCTGGGACGAGGCGAAGGGGAATACGGACGTAAAAGAGGAATCTGCCTCGAGGCAGCCAGAAGTTGGAGAGGAAGAGGAGGAAAGGAAAACTAAACGAGCTTCCAGGAGACAGGTAGGGTTTCGTTTACGTTTTCCCCAGACACCTTGATCATTCCTGCTGTACAGCGCGCTCACACACACACACACACTCACACACAGATGAGCTACCGAATCTGTACATGTTTAGAATTTCACTTTCTCAGGTTTTGCTTTATTAATAAAAATATGGATGCGGCTGTACAGAGACAAAACACAAAACTATTACAGAAGCGATCACACTGTTTTTTTGTGTGGAGAAATGTCCATTATATGGATGTGATATAGTTAAAGGTAAACGCAGGTGAACTGAATACAGGTAGGTGGACTTGCAGGAGTGTGTGTGAGCGAGAGATTGTATGAGTGTGTGTATGAGCGAGAGTGTATCTGTGTGAGTGAACTTGCGAGAACCGCGTACGTGCGTGTGAGAATGTAAGTGTGTGCGTGAGAGAACACACAGTGAACGTGAGTGAGGGTGTGTGCGTGTGCCTGTAAATGTACGTGTGTATGTGGGTGAGTGTACGAGAGCAAGTGCGCATGAGTGCATGAATGTGAGTTAGGTGTAGCTAGAAGTTATAACTACCATGTTAGAAGATGCTGCTACTGATTTGATTACAGCTTTGAGAAAGTACATCTCTCTCTCCCTCTTTCCCATTCTCTCTCCCTCTCTCTTTTTCCCTCTCTCTCACGCTCTCTTTTTCCCTCTTTCCCTCCTAACCCCCTCTCCCTCTTTCCTGCTCTCTCACCCTCTCTCTTTTTCCCTCTTTCCCTCCTAACCCCCTTTCCCTCTTTCCCTCCTAACCCCCTCTCTCTCATCCTCTCTCTTTATCTCGCCCTCTTTCCCTCCCATCCCCCTCGCCCTCTTCCCCTCTCTCACCCACTCTCTTTTTCCCTCTCTCTCTAACTTTCCCACCTCTCTCTCAGATAGCATACCTGGAGAACCTGCTGAAGGTTTATAGTGATGAGATCAGACGGCTGCAGGAGAGAGATTTGAGTTTGGAGGATCTGGAGAAGGAGGACTCGAGCTACATCCAGGAGCATAAACTCAAACGCAAAGTGAGTGTTAAGCCGGGTGCACACTGTGCGATTTTGAATAGTCTTTTGCTACTGTTGCTTCAGACTGTACGAACATGATCTGCGCTGTAAGCCATGTTACATTGTAGGATCTGTTGTCATTAATGTCAAGTCGAGAAAAACAGACGCACACAGGAAGACTCGTACGGAGTAGGAGAAGCCACACTGCAGGACTGTGCCTCAAATCTTCTCACACAGCCAGAATTTAATCGGGGGAAAAATAGCACAACGGCCGTTAATCAGCTGTCGGGGAACACGTCCAACTACCCATCAGGGAGTACAGATTTTGTCCTAGGATAATAGGAATCTTTTAGGATTCTCAAAATTTGTCTCACATGACCAAATCATGGCCAAGCTCGTACAGCGTGAACCCGGCTTTACAGGAGCTGAAGCTGGGAGCTTATACTGACAGATCTTAACATTTATCCTGGAATAGAATACGATAGGCTCTTGCCACACTGCCACAGCCTTTCTATAGCTCTTTTGATATTGATTTATTATTATAACATAATAAACGTGTATACAGTATAAAATATATGAATACACACGAGAGCATTTGAATGCGCTTTTATGGATTTTTTTGAAAATAGAGCTGGAAATTGCTTCATGGAAATGGGGCCAGTGATCTGTCCACCCAGCTATGTGTACTGTCCCTCCCCTTTGCCTCCTCCACAGTGTGTAGTGTCACAGCCTAGAGCGGAAACGGATTTCATTGGGATTGTGTGTCATGAATATAAAAACCAAAATAACCCACAATATTGAAGTGTGTGAGGAGGACCAATATAGTTTCCAAAATAATTTACAAAAAATATATAAGTTGTGATGGGATAAGTATTCACTCCCGTTGCTGTGAAACCCCGAAATCAGTTCACCTGCCACCAGAAGTCACATAATTTGTCCATCTGTGAGCAAACAGTGTCACATGATCTCAATATAAATACACCAGTTCCCAGAAGAATCCGGTTTCTTAGAGAACACACCTAAACACATAGCATCATGTGAGGAGCAAGGAGCTATCAAAACAAGTCCTTCTGGAAATATCAATCAGGGTTTAGTTAAAAATAAACAATCCCAAATGATGAACATGCTGCATAGTGACATTAAATCCATTATTATATAAAAAAAAAAACTGAGACGAATCTCATTTAGAGGTTAGACGATGCCGTCCATCATAAGTCAGAAGTTGTCTAAATAAAGCATTTGACGTGTTCTGATAGACTTGTGTTGAGCAAGTGAAAGTAGGACGTGGTTTTAAAACATTAGTGTGTTCAATGTAAATATTTGACAGTTGTTATAAGCGCTGCATAGATTGAGTGAGTATAACATGGAAAGGTCTATTTGTTTTGAAAGCCTTACTGCTGGCACGGATTGTCTCCCTGATCAGCTAATAGTGTTAAAAGTGGTCCATACAGGATTACAGAGAGTTTTTTTGTGATTGTTGCAGACTGAAATGCTTGATTTTGCTGCGGCTTTTTTTTCCAAAACTTTGCGATGCAACTTGCAGCATTTTTATTAATTTTTTTCCACAAGCTACTTGAATCGGCGAAATCGTGATCTCACGAAAGACTTTTGGAGGTCTTTCGCAGTGATGTTTGTTGGTAAATGAGAGCTTTTAGCTTTACTCATGTTCCACACACATGAATTGAAGAGAGCTTTGGCTGAATGCGGGTCATGATGACATCACATGACACGTCTTTACCCAAATCTGATTAGGACTGATTAGGAGTAGAGGAAACCTCTTTACATTAATTTCCTGCATGTTTACATTTCATTACAACTGCTATTATGACATGAGTAATCAGTAACGTACACTTGTATAAAATGTTTAATCTTCTGCTGTGATTGGATGACTGTTTCAGATGATGAAGATCTATGATAAACTGTGTGAGCTAAAGAACTGTAGCACACTCACTGGCAGAGTCATGGAGCAGAGGATTCATTACAGAGGCACCCGTTACCCAGAGATCAACAAGAAGGTACTTGTTATTGACAACAGTCACAACAAAAGTAGAAAGTTTTCTAGCGAGTTAGCAAATGTCACTGGAGGAAACTTCCTACTAGACTGGTGAGACAGTGTAAGGAATATTCCTTTATACAGTGGGGGAAATAAGTATTGAACGTGTCAACATTTCCTTTTTTCAGTAAATATATTTACAATGAGGCTATTCACATCAAATTTTCACCAGACATCAGTGTAAACTCAAGAAATCTGGAAATATAAAGCATTCACAACTTTAAAGTCTATAAATAAAGTTATGTGTAATAAAGCGGAATGACACGAGAAAAAAGTATTGAACATGCTAAGAAAAAACAGTTCTCGAAGGCAAGGTACGGCAAGGAACCAGCTGAAATCTGTAAGTAGTTATACCTCCTATCTGTTAAAATTAATATCAGCTTGGTTAGTAAATTGATGGTCTATAAAAAGGCTGGTGGAAATTTCATGTGAATAGCCTCATTGGAAATATATTTACTGAAAAAAATGTTGATGTGTTCAATACTTATTTCCCCCACTGTAATAGTTGCATAATGTTTAAATTTTAACACTAGTCCTCTATTATAAATCTGGAAGTGGGGAAAAAAAAACAGCGTATGGTTGTGATGGCATGTCAGTCTGTGTTGTATCTCTCCTGTCTCTGTTTTTTCCACATTTTTCCTTTTCTCACACTTGCATTAGATTGAGCGATTTATAAACCAACCCGAGATCCGTCAGAACCCTCCGGATTACAGGGACATCTTGCAAGTGGTGAAGCGCGCCAACGAGCGTAACCAGCTGATGCTGAGCCGTAAGCAGGAGGCGCAGATTGCGCAGGAGGCGTTCCGCGAGACGGGCAATAGGCTGCAGGAGAGGCGCCACCTCGACATGGTTTACAACTTCGGCTCTCACCTCACGGACTTCTACAAACCCAGTAATCCATACGAGTTGGCCTTTGCACAGGGTGTCTGTTGCATTATGCGTATAAAGTGGATGGAAGCGTTGAGCGTAATGCATAGTGCAATGCTAAACATATAGCTTGCCATCCTGCTGCTGTTTAGATGTTAACGTCCTTGTTTTGCGCTGTAGCACCCATTCCTGAGACATTTCTGAATCGAAATAAAATCTGCTTGACCTTTTTTTTTTTTTTAATTCTGAACCTTTTGTTATAAATGTAGCTTCAGATCCTGCCCTTGTTGACCCACTGTTATCCCAGAAGCTACGCTCTAACCGAAAGCGGGCTCTCAGCTCCCTAGAGGAGGTCATCAACAAATTCGCCAACAAACAGGATGACACAGAGGAAGAGGAAAGGAGAAAGCGTCTGGAGAAAGAAAAACCGAAAAAAGAGGTGAGGAAATGAGCTATGAGCACTGGTGAGTCTGTGAACATGCATCTGGTGTGTAAGGCTGGGGTTATACTGAACATACACACACACACACACACACACACACACACACACAGTGAAAAGCAAGTATAAACCCTGAATAAGAACTGATCGAAGAACCAAATTTATTTATTTATTCATTCATTCATTTGTTTGTTTTTAAAAACCGTTGTAAATGGCTTGACTGGACAAGGCAGTCTTTGTGTTTGTATTGTCCCTATTCTTTCTGCACTGAGATCTTGAGGAAAAAGTTCTTATTAAAACAATTATACAGAATTAAACTGTTGGGCAGTGGTCAGAAGGTCATGGGTTCAAGCCCCAGCACTGCCAAGCTTCCAGTGTTGGGCCCTTGAGCCTTTAACCCGCTCTGCTCCAGGGGCGCCAAATCATGTCTGACGCTGTACTCTGATCCCAGCTTCCTAACAACCCGGGATATGCGAAGAAAAGAATTTCACTGTGCTGTAATGTATCTGTAACGAAGGCTGCTTCTTCTTCTTTCCTCTCTTTTACTGTTTGCACCTTTGGCACAGAATGGCCAAGAGGAATCCATAAAAGCAGAGAACAGTGACAAGAGTGGAGATGAAAATGAGGAGGTGGAGGAGGAGGACGAAGAGGAGGAGGAGGAGGAGGAGGAGGAAGACGATGTTTCTTCAGATCCGGATATTGAGGAGGAGATCCAGGCCAGTGCAGCCCAAGTCAGACCAGGTGTGACATAGTTATGACAACCAAACGATTTATTATTAATCCTTACAGAGACCCATGTTTTTCCTCAACATTTTCATATGCTGTTTAAACCCGGATGTATACTTCAAACTAGGGATGTCGCGATACCAAAAATCTAGTAGTCGGTAACGATACCACCATAAGTACACAATACTCGATACCAAAGTCGATACCACGGTGTGGTATAAAAATAAAATAAAAAAACTCTCCTGGAGGATATCCTCCTCTGGCTGATACTGGCAAATGGGGGGGGTATTTTAGTTATCAAACACTGTCTGATAATGAGTGGACGTGCACTCCTAAACGTGCACACGCATGCACACAGACGCGTGTGCGCCTGCACACGCATGCGCACAGACGCGTGCGTGCGCGCACACACACACACACACACACCTTATACTCTGAATGCAAGCATTTGTTTAAATTCACTGATATGATGGCAGACCAAAAAGATTTATTAAAAGCATGAACATTTGAATAATTATTAGTGACATTATGATACATGTTGCTGACAGGACATGGGCTGAATGGTGATGCATGGTGGCCCATTAGGAGGTAGTTTATAACATTGCAATGCGTTAGCATTGTTAACACACAACTGACTATCGCAAACATTACATGGAGCATAACATTAGCTGGTTTCACAGCCACAATGCCAGCTGCCTCAAACAAACATAATATATGACCGTCTTTCAGGTGCTTCGCCAAATTCCAGGTGTTTCTTTGCTTTGTTTGAAATGAACGATAGCATTGGTTGCACACCGGAAACCGATATTTGCTTTCCTCTCAACGAGTCGGGGCGGAGCTAAACTTGTTAAGCTAAGCTAATCTTTTGTAGTTTTTCCGTGTGCTTGTAGGCGTTCCTCTTCTTCTTCACTTGTGAACCGACTAAAACACTTGCGCGTATTTGCTGCCCCATCAGGTCCGGAAGAATCGCAACATCGGTAATTTCGTTACAGTCGATACCAACGGAAATGCCTGAAAACAAGTACCGTCACGGTTTAAGTATGTTGATACCGAAGTATCGGTTCTCGTGACATCCCTGCTTCAAACAAAGAAGACGAAGAACCACAGCTGAATGTGCAGGTGTCGCTATGAGCAAAACAGGTTCTGTACATCTTTCTCTGACACTTTATCACCTGAGCTGATACACTGCATCTCCAGAGCCTTTTCCCCGTCTCATTTCATTTGTGTATTCTCTAATCTAATTTTCATTTGTGTATTCTCTAATCTAATCTTCCTCGCGTTGACGGACGATGAAGGAAACACTAAAGGTTATACTTTTCCTGTAGCGGCCACAGCGGTGGTGGTGAAAAATGTGAAGTTGACTGTAGTACTGGTTTATTATGTAAAGAAAGAGAAAAGAAGATGCAGAGAAGGAGGTGGGTAGGTTCAGCAGTTTCCCCTCATCTGTGTTTAGCCTGCTGCTTTCACAACCACAAGGAACCGGAAATTGAACTTCCTCTTTATGAAAGCTGTTTGCAAGCTCGTGCCCACCACGTTGTACCAAGTCAAACCACAGTGTCGTGGAGTGGGGGGATGTGTTTCTCTCCAAATGTCTGTGTGTACTACATCACCAAGGTTTAACCTGGGGCTCATTTATCAACCGGTTCTGTTTGTAAAGTGCTTATGCACGTTTCTCTGATGATTGATCAAGTTCTTGTGCATGTGCAGGAAGCCATATTTGTAGAAAAAGGATGATGACTGGTAATCAGGTTAGAAAGAGCTCCCATCACGCTTAGTGTCAAACATGTCTGCATGACTTAGGTTTATCTTGCTGTCAACCCTGACCAGTTTTCCAATCCCTGCTTAAGAAAAGCATCTGCCATAATGGAATGCTACCACCACCATGCTTCCCAGTGGGGACAGTGTTCTGGGAGTGATGAGTGTAGCTTGTCGTGGCAGAAATTTAGGTTGTGAACTTTGTTCACTTACGAATAATGTAAGGTGTACGTAAATGCAGTGTGTGTCTGTGAGAGAGAGACGCACAGAGAGAGTTCATTGCTGATTGCCTTTGGAAGGAGTATTAATTTTTTAAATATTTATTTCAGATGAGGAAGATAATGAGGAGGACCATCTGAGCATCAATGACGACGTCGTACAACAGCCGAGCAGCCATGACGATGGGTCTTGTCCATCAGTTAAATCGCCTGGCTGTGGCGATGCAGGTGAAAGCGGTGACAAAGTTCCACAGGATGACAGCAGGACATGTGGCAGCGTTATCACCGAAAAACAACTGGAAGACAAGCGTTCCACCGACAGTCCCTTCTCTTCTAACAGTCGCAGCCAGTCAGATGTCCCGAACCCTCAGCTTGGGGAGGAGGCGCTGCTCGTTACTCACAACAGTCCCTCAGCTGACTCTAACGGCATCAGTGAAGCCACAGAGATTCCATCCACCCCTGAGAACTGTGTCTCCACCCCACTGACGATATCCGCAAGTCATCCCGAGACGTGTAACCGCAAGAAGAGGAAACGAGAATCAAAGAAGAATCACACGGTTGTCCAAAATGGCAACATCAGACGGAGCGATGCGAGGTAAAAACTTCAGCAAAGTGATTATCGTAACGATGAGTGTAATGATGATATCACCTCGAAACAAAAAGAAATGGAGAGGCTATCACATTGCACTAATGCTACTCTCTAGTGAATGTTTCAAGCGTCATTAACATGCAGTCATCCAGCGTACAGTCCAGCAGCTCGGTTTTTAGCTCTACCTGTGTTCAGCTGTGTTCGATACGGCAGGCGTGTTTTCTGTGTGCGAGACGAACACAATAGAGCTAATAGCCACGCTTCCTCAAAATTTCCTCAACTACATCTTAAAATCCAAACAAACGACCTGAAACACTTCAGCATTGGTAAAGGGAGATGCTTTTTCTGACCAAAACAGTATCGCATGCGGAAAGTAGGTGAGGAAGATGGAGTCTTCACACACACACACACACACACACACACGTCACACACACACACACACACACACACACACACACTATGTGTGCTTCCATCTGAACAGCACATCAAGTCATAATCTAACGTGTGTCGAACGTAATACGCTGCTGAAGTGACTGCTTTTGTTGTTTCGTTGCACATATAGCATCATACAGAATATAAAGAAATCTCATTAAATACTTTATATATATATATATATATATATATATATATATATATATATATATATATATATATATATTTTTTTTTTTTTTAAATAAATGATCTCTAGAATCAGACTGACGTATTTAACTTGCAGTTCAAAGGCTGCTCGCTCAAATTATAATAATAAGGGAAGAAACGGTTACTTAAGTAACATCAGTAAAATATGTGAAACACTAGTGTAAATGCTTTATAGTTTAATAAGAGGTTAACTTTAGACTCTTTACGCTTGACTTGTTCAGATTAATACGGTAACATCTATAAAAGTATTTCATTATGAATTTTGTATATATACGAATTATACTGGATTGGATACACATCACATGAAATATGTTTAGTAGTAGTATATGGTCTATTTAATAAATGTAAACTGTTTGCCACTGTTTTTCTTTTTTGATATTGCTTGGGGGTAATATTTGACTACAAAAACATAACTATAACCTGTAATTCTGATTGAAGGAAATCTGAGTGAAGGGGGAAAAAAACAGAATAAAAAAACGTTTAGATTATAAATTAGCCCAAAGGTGAATGATTTCCAGGGAAACACTTTGAGTGATCTAACAAACAAAATGTTTTTATATTCTACTAAAAAAAACCCTGGTTTTCTACAGTGATGTTAAACATTCAAGGCCATTATTGATTTTCTTTCAGACAATCAATAATAGTAATTTTTGTATATATCTTGTCTCTTGTGTTTTTGAGAGACTTGGTTATTGTGTTTTGACGGCTTTATATTTGAAAATGGCGCCACCGGAAGCACTTTAGGAGCGGACACGCGCATGTTCTCGATCACCTCATTGAAATGGCCTACAGGGAGAGTTATCACAATTAGGAGTGTGTATTGATCGATCACTGAAAATCACATGTTCATTTCTACTTTCTTTGCCTGTGCCTTAAAATCTTCAATTGTGATTCTTATTTTAAGTAATAGTGTGTTGTAGACCTCTCTGCTCAGCTCTGTGCTAGTTAAGTTACTGATTTGTGTTTCTTTTTTGCAGTTGTGTAATGATTATGATGATGATGATGATGTCTGTACTATAACCTGAAACTTCACCGAACTGAATGTAAATGTTGTGTTTAGCGACAGCGATGTCTCTCCAGACGTAAATGTGGCCTGTAGCCCTGTACAAGTGGACTCCACACGGGCGGACACGCCCACTCAGGATATGGTCAGCAGCTCTCGCTACACACCACCCCCTAAAAAGCAAAAGGCAAGTGTGTTCGTATGTGTGTGAGGAAGAGGGAGACAGATGTTAATTAAAAATATAGTTTAGTCATATATTAACTGTACACTAGGCTTGTGCGATATTGATTTTTTTTTTCCTTCACCTCATGATTTTCAGTTTAACAAATGCTGGGAACTGACAAACTAAAATACAACAGGAACACAAGCATTTCCACCATTTTAGGTTTAAAGAAGTGTATGGTAGGGCGTAAAACAGTACCAGCTGTGCAGTCGGGAGCTGCTTGTTCGCAGTGGCAGTCGTGAAAAAAAAACTCTGCTGGATGGTGGATGTTTAAATGATTCTGCAGTAACGTACTGTAATGTTGTTTTCACTGTTTACTGCACGTTATCTATATAATCCTATTACACATTAGTAATCTAACGTCCACATGGCTAACATTTTCACTGTTCTGCTCACAACAGTAACCAGTAGCATGAGCAGAGCGAAGAAAACACTATAAAACGAGATTTTTAACCACCGTCTGACTAACACAATTTGTAAGATGTTCGATTTGACACTTTGTTGTACATCTGTTTAATCTTTTTAGGTCAAAATTTTTTATGATTTGCTGGAAGGGGGCGGGGCTTCCAGTCAATGTCAGTTCATATCGGTAAGCTCAAAACACCAGCGCAGCTCATTCCAGATTCACATGTTGATTAGTTCATGTCTCGTTTTATAGGAGTGATACAAATTGCTCTTTAGTGTATTTTTGTGTACAAGTGTACTCCGATGTTTGTTTGGCTACGCAAAATGCAAAAAGGTTGGTAGGGCTGGTAATATAATATAATCGGCGTAAACGTGACTGGATATCGTTATATCGCACAAGCCAAGTGTACATCGTTCAACATTGTAAAAGGCATAAATACTTGTCAGTTGTATACTGAAGTCACTCAAACGTTTCGAGGGAGAGGACTACACTACTACTCTCCTAAAGTTGTAGGTCTCCAAGTTGTCTAGAAACTGGCTATCTTGTGCAGTAAATTAGCTTGATGTTTAAATTTTTTTTACCGTGGATATAAAAAGTTCACACACCCCGTTAAAACTGCAAAAACCAAGATACACCATTTCAGATCTTTTTCCACCTTTAATGTGACATAACATCCAACAACATTCAAATGGGCGGAAAAAATGTTTAATGGAAGGAAAAAAAAGTGGAAAAAAAAAACCTTGTAATTACCTGGCTCCATAAATGATTCTATCCTGATAGAATATCCTGATTAGCACCTCAGTTCCAGCTGAAGAGAAGCAGCTACATTGCATGATGCTGCCACTACCATGCTTCACCATGGATATGGAGTTCTTTGGGGGATGAACTGTCTTGTTTTTGTACCATACATATCTTTTTAGAATTTTACCCAGGAACTTCTTGGTTTCATCAGATTAAAACATATTTGTCAAAACACTTGGTTTTGGGTTATTTATGGTTTAGATGTTTTTGTTTGTTTGTTTGTTAGTTTGTTTCTTTTGTGAGAAAGCGAGTCAAGCCCCCCTACCCCGTAGCCCAGTTTATGTGAAGAATAGAAGAGATTGTTGTCACATGCAGGGAGTGACCAGTACTTCCCAGATGTTCCTGCAGCTCCTTTAATATTGCTGTAGGTCCCTCAGCAGCCTCCCTGAGAAGTTTTCTTCTGGTCATTACATCAGTTTTGGACGGACGTGCTGCTCTTGTTGATGTCACTGTGGTGCTCCGTTTTCTCCACTTGTTGATGTCTTTCACGGTGCTCCATGGTACATTTGAATGTTTTGGAAATTCTTTTATACCCCTCTCCTGAGTGATACCTTTCCACTTTGAGATCCTGTGCATGCTTTGTAAGCCCCTTAGCTTCAGCAGTCCGACGACACCAAGACCAAAATCCTACAGAAACAGTTGAGCTTTACTTGGGGTTAATCAAAATCACTTCACTTATGACTGCTGCATGATAATTACTTTTGAACATGAGATTGAAAGTGATCAATTCATTCTGAGCAGAGTCACGCGACCCATTATAAAAGGGTGTGTACACTTATGCAACCAGGTTACTGTAACTTTTTTTTTTCTTCTCCCCCCATTGAATTGTCCACATTAAAGGTGGAAAAAGTTCTGACATGATTTATCTTGGTTTTATTTTATCACATCACAAAAACCTGCCATTTTATCAGGGGTGTGTAGATTTATTTATTTTTTTTTTTAAATCCACTGTACATCCTCGGTGAAGTCATTAGACGACTCTTTCAGCATTGTCACCCCAGTTATAAAACAATACGTCATGAGAGGGTTTGCATTAAAATGATTTTATTGTGAGTAGTAATTTTGGCACATATTGGAGAATAATAATAATTCTTTAAAAAATATATATATTTTTCTTGGAACAAAGAAACAGTTTCTCCTGTTGAATCATTGTGTGGTATGTGTTTATATAAGCATTTGTTTCTTTTTCATGAAGGGTGCCAATAATTGAGGCAGGTACATCTCACCGATGCTAAGCTTTGTAATCTCATAATGTTATTTTTATTTCTTTGTATCTGTTATTTGGAAAATGAGATTTTCTAATGAATGTGTCTATTATATTTCTCAGGTGAACGTTGCAACCCAGTGTGACCCAGATGAGGTGATCGTTCTCTCTGATTCGGACTGAGCTGTCCCACTGTGGTGGAACTGGACACTGAGCCTTGTTTCCATAAACGTCCTTGCTCCAAATCTGCCGGTGCTTGTCCATGTAAAATACTGAAAGTCGTGTGCCGTCTTCATTTTTTTCTTTTTCTTTCTTTCTTATTTTTTTTTAGTGAGAAACAAAGCTGACTAGAGAAGCTCTTTTGCATTGAATTGAATCATCTCTACCACGCAGTTACCTTTTTAAACTCTAAAACAGCTAGCTGCACTGCCCATTTGGCTCAGCAGCACAATTTCAGGGTATGTCAATGGGGTATTTTTTTAGGAAAATATAAAACAAAATTTCATTGTAATGATCTATTGTATTTAAATATTCTTTTTTTTGTTTTGTTTTGTTGAAAGCAGATAAAAGGTCTTTATCTCTGTGTAATTAAATTTAATTAAACAGGGAAGGCCTATTTATTTTTCTGTTGAGTTCCCTTACAAACTCAATAAAAAAAAAGCTTATTTTTGTGTAAATTTCTCATTTTATGGAGAAGAGTGAAATACAATACACAGGCATTACTGCATTTCGTGTACGACACAAGGACAACGCATCCCACTGAAAAGCACAACCTTCACTGCATTGCTTTTTATGGTGATTTGTATGCGTTCAGTGAAGAACAATCAGAAGGAGATCGACCATTGGCATCCACCATTTCCTTGATTGTGTTTATGTGAAATACAGCACACAAGCTGTATTGGTTTTCATGAGTGGTTGTGGTTTGTGCTTCATCATCAGCATCATCCAACCACAGGCCAGGACCACCTGTGTAAAAGGCTCATTGGGGAGCTTAGAGTGATTGCATTTGTAATCTTTAAGATTTTAAAAGTAGTTTAGATTCATTCTGTGGCTGTATAAAACTATAGGCTAATTAATATACATTTAATATTATGAAAAATACCAGGGACTGGTGAAGGAGCTTTATTCTGGCCCGCATTCCTGCACCCAGGGGTGTGAACAGACGCCACCATCATGACCTGTGAAATACAGACATATTCATTCATTAATGAAGATCACAGAGCAGTGAGGTGTTTTCTGATGTTGCAGACGTGGTTGAGGGTGAGTAGGGGGTGGCCGGTTAGAACGCAACCCCTAAACACCCAGTGTAAGTGTTATTCAACCCAGTCAAGTGGGTTGATGCACTGGTCATGAGTAAAAATAATATAAATCGCAAGTGCAAAGATTGATCTGGATGGCACAGATTGACCTTTCAAGATTGAAGATTCAGCATACAGAGATTTTTGCAGGGAGGAACTTGTTTTTTAATAAGCAGGAAACATTTCGGCAAGAAATTGGAGTTGGTTTGGCATTTCACTACCATCTTTGAGCCAAATTATGACGCATCTTACATGAACTTGTATCGCTCACACTGCAGTACATCACATTTCCTTATGCAGCAGTGGAACAATGCATTATGAGGGATTTTCATGCTACCTCAGGCTTCCCGCATGTAATTAGGTCACTAAAATGCACAAAAGTAGCCATAAATTCACTTGTTTAAAAGGAAGTTTTTCCACATATGACAATTTGGGCATGTTCCTTTATATAAACCTGGATATGCAGAGCAATTTAGAATGTGTAGGATTTTCCATCACATTCATTAGTGCGTACACGTGTACAATCTCAGTTCTGTAGGGCGTACTGGCAGTTCTTGGGCATAAAAATATGTTTTGATAAATTGGACACCTTATTTGTGAGGCTTGTCAGTTAAGCACAGTAGTACTCACTGAGCCTTCCAACCCCCAGGACAAGAACCATGAGCAAAATCCACAAGATGCATAGCTTTACACTTATTCGAATATAAGATATTCGAATATAACAAATTCATACCATTTCAATTAGCAGAGTAACATGACATTGGAAAAACTTGATTAGCTACAGTAAAAGTCTACACACTAAATGTAATTCAAAACTTTATAATCTGCAACCAGCATATGGAAAGGTATTAAACATAAGTACAAGCAAAACTTTATACACTATAGTAATATCTCAAGTTGATATAACAGCACTACCAAAGCACAAATCTGCACAGCCTTATTTTCATTTACTTAAAGTACTATCCATCTATCAATCCCTTTTCTATACCACTTAACCTTCAGGGTCATGGGGAACCTGGAGCCTATCCACAGGAGCATGGGGCACAAGGCAGGGTATACCCTCCACAGGGTGTCAATCCATCACAGGGCACAATCCATACCAATCATGTCTTTGGACTGGGGGAGGAAACCGGAGGAAAACCCCAAGAGAACGTGCTCCACACAGACGGCTGTGGCAGGAATCGAACCCTCAAACCTAGAGTTGTGAGGCGACTGTGCTAACCGCTAAGCCACCTAAAAACACCGATTTATAGATAGTTCACTACAAGGTAAATCAACTGGGATACAATACTTAGCAAGCTCAGATGAATAATGGCGTTCAAAAATTGATTTCAGGTTTGTGCACGCAGCTTTATCCATATAAAAATTTCTACTATCGCATCTGTTAAAGTAACTGTTTCTGTTAAGACTTTTGGCTCCATTACCTTACCTAAGGTGGTCTGATCGGTCCTGTGAGGAAGCCCGCTGACAGAGAAGTGTTCCCATTGGCTGCAGCCTGTAGGTCTTATGGCCAATCATGAGAATTTGCACTCTCTTGATTAACCACCGCCTCCACTTTGTGCTTTTGCTACTGGAATTTAATCATTACTGGCACAAGCAGATAGAAAGTGTAGAGAGAGGGAGTTAGAGGAGACATCAGAGGTGAAGGAGAAAAGGGGAGGAACAGCAGGGAGGAAAACGGGTTTGGGGGGCCAGTTTTGGGGCCCCTGCACCTTGGTTCTAAGGAGCTGAGACTGGGGAAAGGAGTAAGAGAGAGTGAGAGCAAGGGAAAGGGGGGACACCTGGACCAGTGCTCACCATCGTGTGATTCTCCACCAGCTGCATGGCTTCGTCCAGGGTCGTGGGCCAGTGGCACTGGACCCACTCTGCTATTCCTGTCTGGAGTCCATCCACAGCTGATGCTCGACCACGCCCCTGTCGTTTCCTCCTCTTGCCTCGATGTGGTCGTTCCTCCCCACTCTGGCCTTGCCATGGTAGTCGCTCTGCCCTCTGGCACCAGTAGGTATATTGCTTGGCCCAGGCCCTCCTAAGTTTTGGGTGCTTCAGGAGCCATGCCTTAAGGGGGGCAATTCTCCCCCAGACCATCAGAAAATACCCTCACTCACATTTTTGAATGACTTCTACTGTTAACTGTAATCACCTCCTGTGTTTGTGCATACCTGCTTTGTGTTCCTCTGATTAGTTACCCTATAAAAGTTGTGTTTTCCCTAGTCATTTGCTGAGTATGGTGATTGTTTTACTGTTATGTTGTTGTGTTTGCATTGTGAGTAGCTGGCATTTATATTGAGTTTTCCTAGCCTTGTCTTGGTCTGTTTTGTTTTTTTTTTGTTATTTTTTTTGTTATAGTTTTTCTAGTTTTTGGTTCTTTCCATGACTGTGTTTGTTAGTTGGTTATTTAATAAAGCTTATCTGTACTTGCATCCACCTCCCTTGGATTAGTTAAAACACACATGCTGTATTATAAAAATTGGTTTTGAGAAAGCAGTTAGAATTAGGATGAAAACGTTTTCTTGGGCATTAAGTAATCAAAATAATATTTTTGGTTAATTTTCATTTTTGCATTAAGCTTCATTATAGCAACTTTTTCTTGACAAACTAAACAGATACTTCTCTCTGATCTTAGTGTAAAACCACTCATTTTGCCCACTTGCCTTTCTGCTTTCTAAAATTTTTTGCCTGCTTTCTATTTTTTGTGTCTTTGGTGCCATCAGTAGCTTGGCAACATTATGTGTAAAATTAATATCATTAACGTTGTGAGAAGGGGGGAGGGGTAAATGGAGAGTGTTTCAGGTTCTTCTTTATGTTATAGCGACACCCAACGTTCAGACTATTAACCTTATTTAAATAACTTGTTCAAAGGTGCAACAGTGGACTGTTTTTACTTCTTACATGTACCAATAACTAGTATTGGGTCTGAGTCCACCTTTGTCGAGTTCCGAGTCTAGACCAAGTCCTTAACCAATCGAGTCCGAGTCCAAAAGGGGCCGAGTCAGACTCAAGTCTGAGTCCGGCTGAGTCCAGAACATAATTAAATTGAAAGATTTGAAATTGCAATTGTAAACTCAACACTGAGCTGTTAAATTAATATTTTAACCTGGCAACATTGTAGCGTGGTACCTTACTTATGGGGTTTGGGCACCAGACAGTTCAAATTAACCGTCACTTATAACTTATAATTTGACATCACTCAGAAGAAAAAATTCAGTAGGCTACTCAATTCTTACAATAAACGTAAGAAAATACAGATCGTTTCAGTCATAGAAACCGAAATAATAAAAACCAAAAAGTTCCCATACGTGGGATTAATAGACGAACCCATAAGGAAACAAGCCTCTATTCATAAAAGAACATTTTCACACACAAAAGGCAGAAAAAAAAACATTTAACCCCAAAATAATTCTTAACCAAAACAAAAAAAGTTGTTCACTTTAAAAGCAGCACTTCAATGGCGGTGATTTAGGTATACGGGAGTTCGTGAACCCAAAAGCATGGGAAACCGGCAGTCAGATTCCGCTTAACACTCGGAGTTCTTTACAGACAGTAACATCCAACGATTTAAGCATACTGATTCTCCACAAAAGTATTAACCTTCATTACGTGGAATACGTGACAGAATACTTCGCCTTACAATGGATGCAGCAGGAAGATGGAGGAGACGTCACACTAAGGAAACCAAGCGAACCATCCCAGCTTTGGATTCGATCCAGTTTCCTCAGTGGACTTTTGTAGATCTCCCAGATCGGTATAATGGGTTTTATGGCTACCCTGAATATTTTCTTGTTGACTGTCAGCTCTATTTTTCATGCCTAGCAGACCCCAAACTCGGTGAGAAGCAATGGCTAAGGTTCATGTTGTCACGGTTTTTTGGCCCGGCCCGCCAGTGGGCGCAGTGTCTAGTAGCCATGGGATCCAGGGGACTGGAGAATGCAACTCAGTTTGTGGGATTATTCGTGATGGTGTTCGGCAGTCCAGAATCCAGGGCCGTCCTGTAGGATCTTTTGGAGGAGGCCTGCTTCACAGAAACACCTGCCATGCCATTCCCCACCTATTATGAGCAGGCAAACTGGGTGACCTCCTCCTCCAAGCTCCTGCCTGAGACCCACACTGGTCCACGTGGGTCAACGTGGTGACCTCATCTCCAGAGCTCCAACCTGAGGCCCATGAGGTGGACTCAGCTGCCGAGCCTGAGGTGAACGTGATGACCTCCTCCCCAGAGCTCCAGCACGAGACCCACGAAGTAGTCTCACCTGCAGGGCTCCAGCTGGAGGTCAACGTGGCGACCTTGCCTCCAGAGCTCCAACCTGAGACTGACGAGATAGTCTCACCTGCAGAGCTATATCATGAGACCCACGAGGCGGTCTCATTCCCAGAGATCCAGCAGGAGACCCACAAGGCTTAAGAGTAACTCCTTGCCCAAGCGTCTTTTCAAGCCTTTTCTAACCCTAAGCCACCCATGATGTAAAAGAAAACGTGATTCATCAGACCAAGCCACCTTCTTATTGCTCCCTGGTGCAGCGCTGACGCTCACGTGCCCTTTGTAGGAGCTTTTGGTGGTTGACAGGGGCCAGCATAGCCAGTGTAGAGGCCACCCCTCTCTTGAACTGTGTCCCTGGTTGTCTAGTGGTCAGGATTCGGCGCTCTCACCGCCGGGGCCAGTGTGCGGTTCCTGGTCAGGGAAAAATGTTTTACTCACGTCTGGCCAAATTAACATTTAAAAAAAAAGCCAACTGGCATAGAGATAACCGTCCTTCGAGCCGGATTCGAACCAGCGACCTAAGGATGACCACTATAAGTACCTACAGTCCTCCGCTCTACCAACTGAGCTATCGAAGGTGATGCGTCAGCCACCGAGAGCTAGCAAACGAGACCAGTTTTCCGTTCGAATTTGCTCTTTACAAGCACCGCGGCAAAGTGATTTAAGGAAACACTAGACTATTTTTTCTGGAGCCTATAAACGTGTTTGTCCATCTGTAGATTCTCATGTTTCTGCACCAGCTCAATACATTTACTTCAATTAAGTAAATAGAGCGTTTACAAGTTTACATGTACACATTCGGAGGACTTCCTTTACGTCAAAGCAATTTCCTAGGATGGAAGATTTGTTTGGCACGAGCTTTATTGATGAATGCCAAAATGCTTTCTTGCTCGTCTGAATAGAGTTTTCTCTGCATTAAGACACAGGTTCATAGCAGGCTTCAACTTGCACAGGTAAAACCCCAGTGCGGTTCAAGTCCAGTGCCATATTCTCTTGGCCATCAGAGGAATGGAACATGAGACCAGGCTTAAGTGCAATTTCTTGGCTCATTTATGGTTTGATCGTTTATGTTTTGATCATTTCCAAAGTGCCAACCGTCTTCACAAGCCTTAGCCGGAATGGCGCATAAGACAAGGCTTAAGAGTAACTCCTTGCCCAAGCGTCTTTTCAAGCCTTTTCTAACCCTAAGCCACCCATGATGTAAAAGAAAATGTGATTCATCAGACCAAACCACCTTCTTATTGCTCCCTGGTGCAGCGCTGACACTCACGTGCCCTTTGTAGGAGCTTTTGGTGGTTGACAGGGGCCAGCATAGCCAGTGTAGAGGCCACCCCTCTCTTGAACTTTGTCCCTGGTTGTCTAGTGGTCAGGATTTGGCGCTCTAACCGCCGCGGCCAGTGTGCGGTTCCTGGTCAGGGAAAAATGTTTTACTCACGTCTGGCCAAATTAACATTTAAAAAAAGCCAACTGGCATAGAGATAACCGTCCTTCGAGCCGGATTCAAACCAGCAACCTAAGGATGACCACTATAAGTACCTACAGTCCTCCGCTCTACCAACTGAGCTATCGAAGGTGATGCGTCAGCCACCGAGAGCTAGCAAACGAGACCAGTTTTCCGTTCGAATTTGCTCTTTACAAGCACCGCGGCAAAGTGATTTAAGGAAACACTAGACTATTTTTTCTGGAGCCTATAAACGTGTTTGTCCATCTGTAGATTCTCATGTTTCTGCACCAGCTCAATACATTTACTTCAATTAAGTAAATAGAGCGTTTACAAGTTTACATGTACACATTCGGAGGACTTCCTTTACGTCAAAGCAATTTCCTAGGATGGAAGATTTGTTTGGCACGAGCTTTATTGATGAATGCCAAAATGCTTTCTTGCTCGTCTGAATAGAGTTTTCTCTGCATTAAGACACAGGTTCATAGCAGGCTTCAACTTGCACAGGTAAAACCCCAGTGCGGTTCAAGTCCAGTGCCATATTCTCTTGGCCATCAGAGGAATGGAACATGAGACCAGGCTTAAGTGCAATTTCTTGGCTCATTTATGGTTTGATCGTTTATGTTTTGATCATTTCCAAAGTGCCAACCGTCTTCACAAGCCTTAGCCGGAATGGCGCATAAGACAAGGCTTAAGAGTAACTCCTTGCCCAAGCGTCTTTTCAAGCCTTTTCTAACCCTAAGCCACCCATGATGTAAAAGAAAATGTGATTCATCAGACCAAACCACCTTCTTATTGCTCCCTGGTGCAGCACTGACACTCACGTGCCCTTTGTAGGAGCTTTTGGTGGTTGACAGGGGCCAGCATCGCCAGTGTAGAGGCCACCCCTCTCTTGAACTTTGTCCCTGGTTGTCTAGTGGTCAGGATTTGGCGCTCTAACCGCCGCGGCCAGGGTTTGATTCCCGGCCAGGGAAAAACGTTTTACTCACGTTTGGCCAAATTAACATTTAAAAAAAAGCCAACTGGCATAGAGATAACCGTCCTTCGAGCCGGATTCGACCCAGTGGCCTAAGGATGATCACCATAAGTACCTACAGTCCTCCGTTCTACCAACTGAGCTATCGAAGGTGATGCTGCAGCGACCGAGCGCTAGCAAACGAGGCCAGTTTTCCATTCGAATTTGCTCTTTACGAGCACCGCTGCAAAGTGATTTAAGGAAACACTAGACTATTTTTTCTGGAGCCTATAAACGTGTTTGTCCATCTGTAGATTCTCATGTTTCTGCACCTGCTCAATACATTTACTTCAATTAGGTAAATAGAGCGTTTACAAGTTTACATGTACACATTCGGAGGATTTCCTGTACGTCAAAGCAATTTCCTAGGATGGAAGATTTGTTTGGCACGAGCTTTATTGATGAATGCCAAAATGCTTTCTTGCTCGTCTGAATAGAGTTTTCTCTGCATTAAGACACAGGTTCATAGCAGGCTTCAACTTGCACAGGTAAAACCCCAGTGCAGTTCAAGTCCAGTGCCATATTCTCTTGGCCATCAGAGGAATGGAGCATAAGACAAGCCTTAAGAGTAACTCCTTGCCCAAGCGTCTTTTCAAGCCTTTTCAAGCGTTTTGTAACCCTAAGCCACACATGATGTAAAAGAAAACGTGATTCACAGACCAAGCCACCTTCTTATTGCTTCATGGTCCCAGCCAGTCACACGTAGGTATAGAACCCTGAGACTGGGGTTCGATTCCTTGACGGCGAGTCTGTTTTCCCATTAGGTATGACTGTATGAAAGCCACACGGCTGTCTTGCTCAGCCAATTCTCTCTGCTGTGAGCCATAGTTTCTATGCCACACATACTTAAATGCTCTGCATGTGCCAATGCGCTAACTGTTTGATCTTAAATGGCGTGTGTTTGAGGACTGGTGTACTCATGAAGGAGTTATTCAATTCAATTCAATTTCAATTCAATTTTATTTGTATAGCACTTTTTACAATAGACATTGTCTCAAAGCAGCTTTACAGAAATATCAACATGGTATACAGATATTAAAGGTGCAGTTATTCCTTTTCACTGTGCGGCGAGTGAGGTACTTTCTTTTTGCAAAGCTTAATGAACAATGGGAGGGCATTTTCTACTATTAAAGTTTACCTGGCTGCTATTTCGACGTGTTATGTAGGCTTCGAAGGAGTTTCAGTTTTAACCTCTTATATGCCATTTTATGAAGGGAGTGAAGCATTTGAGACCAGTATCTAAGTGGCTGGACACATCATGGGACTTGTCCATGTTTCTGTATGCTTTAAATCGGGCTCTGTTTAAAACTCTGGAGAGTGTTCATATTAAGCTCCTATCTCTGAAAACAGTCTTAATACTTGCTTTAGTCTCAGCTAAGTGAGTGGGTGAGTTACATGCTTTGTGGGTCATCAAGCATGCCTGAATTTTAGTCCGGATTACAGCAAGGTTGCGCTGCTGCTTAACCCAGCTTTCGTTCCCCAAAACAGTGATTCATCTTATAACTGCTTTGCTTTTACCCCCCTCCTTTTTCTTCAGAGGAGGAGAGGAACTTGCACACTTTGCGTCCTGTAAGAGCATTACGGTATTATGTAAACAGTACACGATCGTTCAGGAGGAACGATCAGTTATTTGTTTCATGGGCTACTCAATGTAAGGGTAAGCCGATCTCCTCGCAGAGCCTTTCCCATTGGATGGTAGAGGCGATTGAATTGACCTATACATCTATGGGTCTTCATTCCCCGGTGGGCTTGAGGCCTCATTCTACAAGGGGTATGGTTACTTCATGGGCATTGTTGAAGGGAATTTCAGTGGGAGATATTTGTGCATTGGCAAGCTGGGCTTCCCCTCATACATTTATCAGATTTTACCATCATGATGTCACTGCGCCTACTATGGCTCATGCAGTTCTTAAAGTTGGCTTTTTGGAGAATTCAAAGGTTATCTCGAGGAGATCTCGAAGACTGGGGGTGGTGGAGGGGTAGAGGTCCTTGCCCGATGTCTGGCTCGCGCCTTCCACTGCTGGTGCATCCAGGGTCCGTGGTGTGTCGGCGCCGGAGGGAAGGAGACCTGGGCTGGTTACACCCTGGGTGTATGGCCCCTGTGCAGAGAAGCACACAGAGTACAGGTGGTGGGAGTAATTGTATCATGCCACAAACTTATCTTGGACTTGTGAGTATCAGCACAAGATGTCTCAATCATGGCTCTCCACTCATGCCGCTGGGCCTGCTTTTCTAGTGGGTTGCGGTTCTGCTTCTCCATGGCCTCCAACTCCAACTGCACCGTGTGCAAGTCGAACGTGTCCTCACCTGCACTCAAAGGTAGACAAACATCTGATACATTTGCCATTGTAATCAAGACTAGCAGTAGCTGGCAAGAATGATGCTAGCAGACTACAAGCTGGTGGCAGATATTCGTGAAATCCGATAAAAACTAGCAATATCACAATGTTGTGAAAAATAGTATTATAATATGTTCATACGTTATAATAGTTAAGTATGGTAGGTTTTTTATGATTGATCAAAAATAGAAAAAATTATAAACTTAGGGTCAACTCGAGTAACTTCCTGTGCCAATATATGGTGTTATAAATGTATTATTTTGTGTAAACAATTCTGTTTACAAAAAAACTAAGAGGAAAAAAGCAGCATGTGGCTATCTCTGGAGTCCAAGCAACTTTTATTACATAGAACACAAAAGAGGCCATATGTTGCACACATTAAAACGAGTTATGCATGTTTGGGGTAATGTAACTTCTTTATTTGCTCACCATTGTCTTTATGTTCTGCAATTAATTACAAGACATATTAACATAAGAGAACATAACACATGCTGCCACAGTGCAGCTCAACACCTCGAGCAGTGATGTTCTAGCTCTGTGACAAAATCAACCCAAACAGTATGTACAGATTAATACAGATACAAAACAATACCGTTGTCTTTATGATTTGTGACCATGCCACATTTCAACACAGATTAATACAAAACCCAACAGTCTGAGCCGTACTTCTAACGCTTTTAGCTTTGCATACTTCACACATGCTAGCTTTAGCCTATTTAGCACAGCGGCTAACTAGTGAATGCTACAACCAAAAATCTCTTATCACTGGGGCTTACGGCCAACTTCCCCACGTAACCCACGACTCATCTAAAACACGAAACTCACTATTTCATTCGATTCATATTCATTTGCTTACCTGCAATTAATTACAGCACATATTAATTGTTAGAGAACAAACACACGCTGCGACAGAGCAGCTCAACACCCCAAGCAGTGATGTTCTAGCTCTGTGCGTTCGCGGGTGTTTTTCCCCTACCACTGGTCATCAGCGCCCTCTAATGGTATAAGTACCAAGTATTCTTTCTGTCTCTCATCACGACTAATATTTCAACGGTAATTGTTCAATAGGTATAACAACAAAAATTACAGGCCTCCAATCTTACTGATTACTGTCAATACCAATAGCCAAAATAATATGGGCGGGGGGGGGGGTGTCTTCTTATTAACAGTTTCCTCACACATAGACTAATATACTGTTCAAGTTGTTTGTTTTTTTTTACCCCACACTGTGAAATGCCTGCTAAAATCTAATCGACTAATGCCAGCCACGTTTATTAAGGAACCTAGATGTCATAAGAAACCCAGATCAGCACAAAGATGTTGTAGGTAGGAGACAGGCCATTTTTTGTACACGGCTTTGTGCTTCTTTTATTTAAAATTTTTCTGTGACTGCTTTTCAGTGTTTTCTCACTCATGGATGCACACGCACAATTTTATGATATATAACCTGAGTTCAAGAGGAAGCAGCAGATTCCAGTCCTGTGATATTTACAATAACAAAGAACCTGTCATTTTCAACACAAAATCTGCCCCCCCCCACCAAAAAAAAAACCCACAACATTTTCCCAACAGTTGACTGTCTTTATTTTCAAAACATGTTAACAACAGACAACTTGTGAGCATCTGCATTTAAACAAGAGAGAGCAAAAGAACAGACTATGGAGAGAGAGAGAGAGAGAGAGAGCCCTGTCGAGCGGTTATTGTTGATGCATTCAGACGATTGCAGCGTATCGCGAGACTCGCGACCTCATTATATGTGATATAAAGCAATTATTAAAACTACATATATTCATTAACATTTACAGTAACGGAGGAACACCACCGAATGTAGTGAAGTCAAAGTACATTTCTGTGATTAAAAAGGAGCCTGAGTAAGAATCTAAGTATGGCCAGTTAAACCTACTCTTAAAAGTTTTTTTTTTTAAAAAAGTTACTCAAGTAAATGTAACGAAGTAAATGTAGCATGTTACCCAACTCTACTTATATCTGCAGCATCATTACATAATTATCCTCTGCTACCTATACCCATCCATTCATCTGTTTAATCTATTTATCATCCACAAACAGTTATGATCTAAATGATTGTTTCATTAAAACAAATTACACAGGGCATAATAACAGTCCAAATTAATGCACACTGTAACTGATTAAAACTTACACACACATTTAGTTGCTCATTATAATGGGAGCCATTAAAATAAAATTTAGCTAATATAACACAAGGTAGTTTTCTATGAAGTTAAAATGATGCCAAAAAGATTTGAATGCGTGGGGTAAGATTTGTGAAAGTGTAGGCCTACATAAGATTGTAAGTATAAATTAAATTTGCATGCAAGTTTCAAGGGTAAGAAAAAAAGATTTGGTATCATATAATCTGCTTACACCATTGATGCTAAACTCTATAATTAAAATGTTTAATAACAAATCTCTGAGAAACAAGCAGATTATATGATATACAGAATTTCTATGTAAATGTCAAACCAATCCAATAACTTTTTTTCAACGAGATTTTCTTTCTTAATACCAGCTCGAAATTGTCACGATTTCCCCTCCAGCCAGTGCTGCAGTATTGCAGCGTGCTCGGAAAACCAAAGCGCAAGCTCGTGCACGAGCGCAGTGTGCGAGCTCTTAGCAAAACCATGCTTTTCGTTCTTCAATGACATTGACTTTGTTAACGTTGATCACTTGCTTTGTTATGGTTATGTTCTGTATCCACCCGTGTTTTGTCATTGGTTGTTTCCCAAATGTCTGTTAGCATTGTTTTCAGCTGTGCTGTGTTTAACCCATGATTACGTTCATTATATAAACCCCTTGTGTGGCACATTGCGTAGTATTGAGTTTAGCTCATTACCAAGCGGTTGTTCATTGTTTCTCATCTTGATGCATGTTTATTGACCTGGTTTCTCGTTTTCAATTCTAGCCTCGCCCAGTTTATGCCTGTTTGTATATCACCTGAACTTTTGCTTGTTATTAGACCACGCTTTGGATTACCGTTTTGGATTTGTCTGCCTGCCTCTCTCTCTCTCTAATAAACATCTTTTATTGAACTTGCATCCGTCCTAACCTCTATCAAGTTTATTTTGTGACAGAAATTCAGTATGAACACATGGGAGTCAGCTTAATAGTACACAACTTGTAAAGGATCATGTTTTAATTAGGTTTTTTAATTAGGTAAGTTTTTTTTAAATATATATATATATATATATATATATATATATATATATATATATATATATATATATATATATATATATATATGTATGTATATATATATATATGTATGTGTGTGTGTGTGTGTGTGTGTGTACCATTACAGTTAGGGTTGCAAGCGATACTAAAGCTTCAAAATACAGCCAATGCCACTGTACTTTTTAAACAGTAGTATCCTCAACACAGTCAGTAATGTTGTATGTGCGGCAGTTAATACTATCTTCGCTAAAATGACACATCTCACTGCTTTTGCAAAACACACAAATGTTCATTTAACATATATTTTTTTTTACCTTAATCTTTAAAGATTTCCTGTTTGCTAGAAAACTAGCTAACGTTATTCTAGCTGCTGTGTGTAAATACTAAAATCAGGGTACCATACAAGGTACTTTAAGTGCTTGAATTTGGCTTTTTGAAATTTAAGTACTGAGTGGCCAGTACTGCCCCGGGAGCATGAGGTCCTGCTTTCCCCCCTGGAGACACACCTCACTCTGTGGCTGCTCTGTTCAGTGAGAGGCAGAGAGGAACAGCACATTCATTCACTTCTAACTTTCTCTCTGAGTGATCATTTTTCATGTAAATATAGCCGACATCACAGCACAGCTGTTGTCTTTAACTTTTGTGTATGATGATTTTGTCAGACGACGTCATCATTATAAAATCAGGATTTTAGCAATGGAGAGCAGCAGCTTGGAAATGGCTTGGAAGTGACTGCTGGTTAACATGTTTCAGTCACTTTTCATACTCATCCTCTTGTCTGACAACAGAAAAATATATTGGTTTTATTATGATTATTATTATTATTATTATCATTATTATTATTATTATTATTATCTTATTATTATTATTATTGTTGTTGTTGTTGTTGTTGTTGTTTATTTTTGGAATTTAAAATAATTATACATATATTTCAGTTGATCATGGTATAAATATTGGGGGGCAGGGTGATGTAATTGCAAGTTTCCTTCGTATGAGAGAAAACTTACATCGGCATTTTACAAGCATGTTTCTGCCTCTGAAAAGGACAGTCAAGAAGTCAAATGTTTCTGAATGTGTGTGTCTTCTTTTTTTACATGAGAAATTGCATCGGTCTAGCCCCCCTATCCCATAGCCCAGACATGTGAAGAATATGAGAGATTGTTGTCACATGCAGGGAGTAATCAGTACTTGCCAGATATTCCTGCAGTTTCTTTAATGTTGGTGTTGTATGTGTTTGATTTTCTCCACTTGTTGATGATGGCCTTCAAGATGTTGCATGGTACTGTACAACCCCTGGCAAAAATGATAGAATCACCACATTTAGAGGATGCTCACCTGTTTTTTTACTTCGTAACAAATAAACATATCACAGATATGACACAAAACAATTTTTGTTTAATAGCTGAGCATTCTGGCTTTGTGAAACATACCTCAAACAAGTTAAATTAAATTGTTTTAATTAATGGCATATTTTTTTCCAGATCAATTAGAGGAAAAAATTATGGAATCACTCAATGTTGAGGAAAAACATTATGGAATCATCACAATTAGTACTTTGTTGCACCTCCTCAGCCTTTTATGACGGCCTGAATTCTTTGAGGCACTCTTTGCTTTGTGGCAAGATGCATTATTATCCTGAAAAATGACTTAATCATCACCAAACCTATTTTCTATCAATGGAATGAGAGAAGTACAGTGTACACCTGTGCACTGACTTTTGAGGTCTCCCTCGGTCCTTTACCTGACATGAAACCCCATATCATAAATGAGTGGAGAAATTTGATTGTTTTATTTCAGGCCGTCATCTTTATATTTTTCATTAGAGCGGCACCAGACAAAAGTTTCAGCATCATCTCCTTGGCCAATGCAGATTCATGTTCCTTCACTGACTATCACTTTCATCCAATCATCCACACTCCATGATTGCTCCTCTTTAGCCCACTGTTTTCTTCTGTTTCAGTGTTAGTACTGGTTTTCATTTGGGTTTTCTATATGTAAATCCCTTTTAATTCAGCCAATTTCTTACAGTTCTGTCACAAACATTGACTCATGTTTCCACCTATTTGTTTTTCACTTGTTTTGTTGTGCATTTTCTATTTTCAAGGCATATTGCTTTGAGTTTTCTATCCTAATGCTTGACATCTTCCTTGGTCTGCCTGTATGTTTTCCTTTTATAACCTTCACATTTTGTTTATACCTGCACCAAATTTTAGACTCAGCTGACTGGGAACAACCAACATCTTTTTCCACACTCAGTGTTGGATTTTGTTCTTGAAGGAATTGTTTCAACTGACAGCTCACTTGTTGGGGCCATGTTTCCTTTCAAAAAGTCCAAGGTTAAGGTCTGTAAGCAATCTCTTTTAACTGCAGACTAATTTGCATTTTTACACTTGTGCTGGTATTTGTTTTAGAAATGCAAATTACAAGGTGATTGCATACTTTTTTCTTCTATTTGATCTGGAAAAAAATATGCCATGTGGGCGCACGGTGGCTTAGTGGTTAGCATGTTCGCCTCACACCTCCAGGCTTGCGGGTTCAAGTCCCACTGTGGCCCTGTGTGTGCAGAGTTTGCATGTTCTCCCTGTGCTGTGGGGGTACCCTCTTGGTACTTCAGTTTCCTCCCCCAGTCTAAAGACGTGTATGTGATTGTGCCCTGTGATGGATTGGCACCCTGTCCAGAGTGCACCCTGCCTTGTGCCTGATGCTCCCTGAGATTGGCCCCAGGTTTCCCCGTGACCCTGAAAAGGATAAAGCGGTATAGAAGGTGGATGGGTGGATGAAAAATATGCCATTAATTAAAATAATTTCATTTAACTTGTTTGATGTTTCATGGTATGTTTCACAAAGCCAGTATTTTCAGTTATTAAACAAAAATTGTTTTGTGTCATATCTGTGATTTTTTTATTTGCTATGAAGTAAAAAAAAGCCTGATGAACATCCTGCATGGTGATTCCATAATTTTTTGCCAGGGGTTGTATATCTTTTTATATAATTAAATATTTCTCTAAATTGGAAGTGGCATAAGATGAAAAGCACATAGCTCTCCAGGAAGCTGATCCCAAAGCAGTGAGAGATAATGATTAAAACTCAAAAGTCTAACATTTATTTGTTCAATTTTCCAGTGTGGGTTTTCTAACTGATATTTACTGCAGACACTGTAACAGTTTGTTTTTGCCAGATCGAAGCACATAATTACAGTAATTCTGCTGTGATGTGAATGCAATTGTTTTGTCCATCAGGGTATCTGTGATAGTGAGAATGACGGCAGAAAGTGCATACTTTTTCAGACAACATAATCTGAACCATGCTATGTCACCAGATTATTGTTCTTTTTCTTGAAATTCTAAACTGAAATAAATTGGATTCTCCAAAATGATCAGATATACAATAGTATGCAAAAGTATTCATGAAATTAAATGTTAATACATTTAAAAAGGTGCAACAACACTTTGCCTTTAAAAATGTATCAGGTACACTTTATACAGGTTAATAAGGAAATTGGCTGGAAAGTTGTTCAAAGCATAATGGAGAATCTGCCACAGAATCTGGAGACTTGCTTCTGTTTTTGCACCTGACATACAAACATTTTTTCCATAACATTTAATTTTTGTTGGAAAAGTAATGTTTGGAAATCTAAAATATTTTTATTTACTCACCCAATAATCCAGAAGTCATAAAATAAACATCTAAGACCGAAATTGTAAAATATTAAATATACACTCACTGTCCACTTTAATAGGAACACCTGCACATCCATGCCGTTATCTAATCAGTCAATTATGTGGCAGCAGCACAATGCAAAAATCATGCAGATACAGGTCAGTTAATGATCATATCAAACATCAGAATGGGGGAAAAGTGTGATCTCTGTGACTTTAACCATGGCCTGGATCTTGGTAGATGGGCTGGTTTGAGTATTTCAGAAACTGCTGATCTCCTGGGATTTTCACACACACTACAGTCTCCAGAGTTTACACAGAATGGTGCAAAAAACAAAAAACACTAAGTGAGCAATAGTTCTGTGGGTGGAAACAACTTATTGATAAAAGAGATCAGAAGAAAATGTCCAGATAGATTCATGCTGCCAGAAAGTCTATATTATAGATTACATATAGATTATATGAATAACTCATGTAATCACTCTTTACAACCGTGGTGAGTGAGTGGAAAGGGGGACGGTGTGTGCAGTATGTTTGGAGTATGATTTAAATATTTAAATAATGCAATACAAGTGTGTGTCCTATTGAATAACTGTCTGTCCAAAGGATTTTTATAGATTTTTTTCTCTCTTTATTGTCTCTCTCTCTGTCTCTCTCTCTCTCACTCTCACTCAACCACACACCAGTCTCCTGATTTCTAGCAACAAACAACACATGGTGGGAGTAAATTATAATTTTAATACATAACATTATTTAATGGCAAGCATGTTGTTTATTCCCTCATTTTCTTCTTTATTTTGACCACAGTTATTTGACACATAGAGAAGAAATTCAAGCATGGTGGACCAAGAGTGGAAGAAAGGAGGCCAGTGGGGTGACATTGAAACAACAAGAAAGTAAAGGATTAGGGAATGCAAGCGAAGGAAGAAAGGGAAAGCGATGACGGGAGTGAAGTGTCAGAGAATGAAAGGTTGAGAGACTGATAGACGTCTACACAAATGTGTATGTGTATGTGTGTGTGTGTGTGTGTGTATGAGAGAGAGAGAGAGAGAGAGAGCATGTGTGCGTGTGTGTGTGTGCGTGTGTCTGTGTGTGTGTGTGTGTGTGTGTGTGTGTGTATAAACTGAGGGTCCATCTCTTTGACAGGAGAGTGCAGGCTGTTTTGTTTTTTCAGTTTTTTTTCTTTTTTCATTTCATGCTCTTCTCTTTCTTGATTTCTTTCTCTACATGCATCTACAGCTTCTGTGAATCTTCATATTTGTTAATTTAAGAATAATTTAATTTTCAACTGCACTTCAGACAAGGTTGTTCAGCAATACCCAAGGTATAAAGAAAACTATTCCTTAAAGTCCACTCAACCTAGTAAATAATTCTGTTATTACAACCAATATCCACTAACCTGTTGCACCAAGATAAATTGGAATATTTTACTCTATACTTAATAATACATAGTTTGTTCCCTTTTACTCCATCGCTCTCCATTGTCTTTAGTCATTTTGTCAGTGTATGTCTGTCCCACATTCTGTACCTACTACTTAGCTGTCTTTGTCGGACATGTCTTGTGTGTAAACTTGTCTGTGTTGGTTCTGCCATGCATATTAGTAGCTAAGTTCTTTGTGGTCAGTCCAATTTAAGTGCATGATGTCCCCTTGGTTCAGTGCATGGGCTTCTGTCAAATAAGATTTATTGTTAGTATGTGTTCAGTGCAAATAAATCTTGGGTGTCTGTTACAGTGCATGATGTCTTTTCGGTCTTTTGTTGTATCTGTACTGTATCTGTCTTAGTCAGTGCATATTGTCTGGTGGTGGTTGGTGTGTGGACTTTTTAGCCACAGGACATTTCACAGAGCACTTGGATTTCTGAAGTTGTGGCCAGCAAATCTGGCTTGATCGCCCAACTCTTCCTCAATCCTGTGGAACAGAAAATGTGAGACAGAGAAAATGAAATGACAGTGCAGTAGTTTAAAGGAGCGTATGACTTAAAATACAATTTGTGATTCTTTGAATTTATTTACAACTGTTGCTAACAGTTATAAAGGGCTAGATAATGACTAACACAACTTGCACATGTACACCTATAGGTGGACTAATAACACAGGCATCTCTGATAATGTGGTCAATAAATGTGCACAATGCTTAAAAACCCCAGCAGCATTACTCTGCACAATACACTGCGTGCCTATACCACCATGTCAGAGCCACTGCTTTGCTGAGAATAGCCTAACACCAAAATACTATCTTATCATTGTTGGTTCACTACTCATAACTGGAAAATGATCAATACACGCTCTTAAAACTCTCAAAACATTCTGGCTTTGATTCACCATTTTTGCATAACTTTAATGACCGTATTAAGGAAAGGGCATAAGGAAAAGGCAACAGCAGACAGTATCACAGGGCTACACAATATGGGAAAAAGATAGTAACCAATATGTTTGTTAGACCACATTGTAGTGTGAGATAAACCGTATCATTTTCATTTACAGTTGTGCCGAAAAGTTTGCATACCCCTTGCAGAATCTGCTAAATCTTAACAAAATAAGAGGGATCATAAAAATCCCATGGTGTTTTTTATTTCGTACTGTCCTGAATAATCTATTTCACATAACAGATGTTTACATATAGTCCAGAAGACAAGATAATAGCTGACTTTATAAAAATTACCCCGTTCAAAAGTTTACATACTCCTGATTACTGTCCATAACCCCGGTTCTCTGAAACATAGTGGAGAGATCCACCAAGCTTGTCCCGATTGCCGCACTAGAAGCAAATTTGCTCACTGAGGAAGAGGAGCATGCACAGGTCATTTATGCACTTAGCTAATGCCCTTACCTGGCATTGGACACGTGCTCCTGTCATAGCCAGACTTAGTGTAATTGGATGCTTCTGCAGAAGGCAGGTACGGATGCTCTTCCCATAGATGGATCTCTTCACTCAATGCTTCAGAGAACTTTGGTTACGGACAGTAACCTATTACTTGGCATTGTCCTGCTCTGGATGGCAGCATATGTTGCTCCAAAATGTGTACATATGTTTCTGCATTAATGGTGCCCTCACAGATGTGCAAGTTACACACCCCTCTCACCCCACTCACACACCCTTATACCATGACAGATGCTGGCTTTTGGACCTGACGCTGATAACAGCTTGGACAGTCCTTTTCCTCTTTGGCCGTTGAACATCACGGCTGTTTTGTCCAAAAACAAATTTCAAATGTTGACTCATCGGACCACGAAACACAATTCCACTGTGCTACTGTCCATCTCAGATGAAGCGCCCAGAGAAGTCAGCAGCGCTTCTGGACAGTGTTGTTGTATGGTTTCTGCTTTGCATAGTAAAGCCTTAACTTGCATCTGTGGATGCAGCAGCTGTTGACTGACAAAGGTTTACCAAAGTATTCCCTAGCCCATGTCAGGATATCCATTACAGACTCATGACAGTTTTTAAGACAGTGACGTCTGAGGGATCGGAGATCACGCGCATTCAGAAGTGGTTTTCAGACCTTACCCTTTACGCACTGAGATTTGACCGGATTCCTTGAATCTTTTAATTATATTGTGCACTGAAGAAGGTGAAATGCCCAAAATCCTAGCAATTTGTCTTTGGGGAATGTTGTTCTTAGAGTGTTGGATTATTTGCTGACAAATCTGTTGGCAGATTGGAAAGCTTCGACCCATCCTTGCTCTTGAAGGACTAGTTAATATACTATGATTAGACGATTGCTTCACCTGTTTCACATCACCTTCTTATTTCAACTTGTCACTTCGCTATTAGTCCTAAATTGCCCCTGTCCCAACTTTTTTGGAATGTGTTGCATGCATCAATTTCAAAATAAACGTTTATCTTCAAAAAACTATTCAGGTAATTAGGTAAAACATCAAATACCTTGTCTTTATATGTGTTTTGTTTAAATACAAGTCAAAGTACATTTACAAATCATTCCTCATTGTTTTTATTAGCATTTTCCATACTGTCCCAACTTTTTCGGAATTTGGGTTGTAACAACCAGACACCGAATGGGTTGGTCAAGGAAAACAACAACAGCTGATGACAGAAACATTGAGAGAGCTGTGAAGAAAAACCCAAAAACCACAGTCAGTGACATTACCTACAACCTCCACAGGGCAGAAGTGAAGGTATCTCAAGCCACCATTTGAAGAAGACTTTGAGAGCGGAAATATAGAGGCCATACCACATGCTGTGTGGAAGGTTTTATACTGGCCAAGTCAATCACCAGACTTTACCCCATTTGAGTAGCATTTAACCTCCTGAAGAGGAAACTGAAGGGAAAACCCCCCAAAGCAAACAACAACTGAAAGAGGCTGTGGTAAAAGCCTGGAAAAGCAATAGAAAAAGAAGAAACTAAACATTTGCTGATGTCAATGAGTCTCACACACTACAGATAATTTATAGATGCCATATGCATGTCTTTGGAGTGGGAGGTGAAACCCCCAAAGCATGGGGACATCATGCAAGCTCCATGCACACAGGGCAGAGGTGAAATTCAAACCCCCAACCCTGGAGGTGCAAGACAAACGTTCTAACCACTAAACCGTCATGCCCCAGGGGTTAGACTAGCAAAGTTTAACATATTGCATGTCCAGCAGTCCAGGCCCTTTTACGTCTGATTAATTAAAGCTGCAGTACTGACCTTTTTTTGGTTGAAAATGAACAAAAATCAATTATTGAGCAAGGGCATAAAAATCAGTCTTCAAATCTGTCTCCTTACCCCGATTCACAACGGTTAAGCTTATAATAATGATATATAATTTGAGCTGTCTGGTCAGATTTCACAGGAAACATCGGTTTGACATCCTTTGTATGGCCTTACGTCCATAAAGAGAAAGAAGAAGAGTCGGCCACTATATCGCATGTGTGGGGGCTGAGGATGGTGGAGTGTTTGCAACTTGTCCTTACAAGAGTTGAGAATTGAAACTTCTTATCTACATGGCTGCTTTTAATCTGGAAAGTTCTAAAAGGACTCATCATTGACAGCTGGGGAATCACCTGTTGTCAAAACCAAGAAGCCTCAAAATGCGGAGAGCCTGCAGTCAAAAAGGGAAAGCGACAGAGCCTGTGCTAAAACGAGAATAAATATCAGCATGGCTTTTGAGAGGAGGCGACAACTCAGAGATCTGAAGGGATTCGATACTGACAAAGAAATAGCTTTTTTTCCGCTGAGCAGGTAAGACATTTCAGTGGCTCAAAAGTTAGCTAGCTAACATTAGCGCACTTGTTTGCTTGATTCAGAAAGGTATTGAGTTTACTATATTGGGTTTTTTTTGCTATGGTGAATGTGGTAAACTGCACTTGTTTTCTGCTAGCTATGAGAGGTAACAATTCACTTCTACTCCAAGAAAACCATATCCACCTCCACCTCCATTGTCAAGTATTGGAACTAATATATTGCAACACATACGAATACCTCAAACCATCCGATTCATCCCCACAGAGAAGCAGTGCTGAAGTACAACCCACGTTAAAAAAAAAACAACAAAAAAAACATTTAAAATCCGCAAGTTACTAGCAATTTACAGGGTATCTGCAGGTATCAGCACTTCAAATGTAATACTTTTTAATACCATATTCAAGACATTTCCAAAAAATTTTAACTTCACTTCACTGCACGTCACTTCAATCGTGCTACATGTTACATCAGCTATAATGGATTGTGTTCATGCATATACATCCATTTCTGGGTTTAAGTAAACTATTGCAGGGTAAACTTCTATAGAGGTATATGGGAGACCATAGCAAATGTCTTTTTTGCATTATCATTTGCACTACCAGTAATGAAAAAAATCCAGTATTTCCTTCCCATGACTTTCCAAGAGAGGAAAAAATATATAGAGATGGAATACAGCAGTTAGAAGACAAAAAGATGTCAAGCAGCTGTATTAGAAACCCCCTCGAAGCAGTGATTACTAGTTTTCTTTGTAATTCAATGCCAGGGTAATGTAACAAGTAGTGTTATAAATATACATAAATTTTTGTAAATAAGAAAATATATATTAAAAAACATTGCTATTTTGTAATATTAATAGTGCACTGAATAATACTTAATAATAATTATTATTTTTTATTTGGGGTACAAATAGTAATATAACAATTATAATATATGTCTTTTAGTTCACTTTTATGCACTAGACCTTGTGACTTTTATTTTGGCATAAAACCGCAGGAAGACCTCCTTTTAGTTGGCAACAGTTTTTTAAAATTCAATTCTCATTACCAATCAGGTGAAATGCTGTAAACCTCTGCCCACAAAAAATGTTTGAGATTCTGCTAATGTAAACCAAAGTGAATCTGGCACATGTTGTGTCTAAATGCACATTAAAAGCCACTCAAAATCATAGCACAGACAGAGATGTAGTTGGTGTGGAACTGCATTTACTGTGAACCGAGCCGCTCTAAAACACTGATGAGCCGCACACACTCTGAGTACAACACAGTGACATGGCTTTACCATTTCAAACAGCAACGAGCGAAAATAAAATCTAAATCTTCTTTACGGTGTCGGATCGGTTGCATTTTTAAGATGTTTGAAACATGAATTTAAGACATTTGAATTGTAATTAAGGCCTTATTTTTACATTAAGGAATTTAAGATATTTTGAGAATTTTTTAGGACCCTCGGACACCCTGATTTAAAAGTAGCAACTTTTTACTTTCACTTGAGAAAATGCCTGGATACTACCACTTTAAGCTGAGTAACATTTTAACACTATTTATACCTTCAGGTAAGCAAAAATACTTTTTCCACACCTGGCAAGAATATCACTGAGCTCTCACCTCATCAACTGATTGTATTTGGCCAGACGCTCAGATCTACATGGAGCTCCAGTCTTGATCTGAGAAGAAGAGAGAGAAAATGAGTACATTGTTCTGTTTTAATACAAAGTTCATATTTTAGACAATGTCATCATTTTACATGGTTTTAATAATTTCTTAGTTTTATATAGCTTTACCATGTATGTCAGGTTGGTTAACTTAGGTTGGGTTCAATTCTAATCATTAGATTTTAGTGGTACTCCAATGGCACAGAGCTGTACTTTTTGCCCAAACCTGATAATACACCAATAATACACCAACCTAATAAGATTGTGGATTGTGTAAATGAAAGCTTAGATGATCCCACTCACACCTGGGCAAGACTGGCACTAAAGTGAGGATCATGTTCTTCAATATATAGTATTTCAATGTAATGGGAAACAAACATAGGGCAACATAGGTCCCTAGAGTTAACTGGATCATGGAGTACCTGACCAACAGGACACTGTAAAATCACTTTTACTCTTCTGGCATTTAGCAGACACCCTTATCCAGAGCAACTTCCATTTATCTCATTTATACAAGTAAGCAGTTGAGGGTTAAGGGCATTTGCTCAAGTGCCCAGCAGTGACAGCTTGGTGGTGCTGAGATTTGAACTCACAACATTGTGATTAGTAGGCCAACATCTTAAACACCAAGCTACCACTGCCCCTACTCTTCATGCTCTACAAACAGATTTTCAGTACAACACCAGCTCAGCCACCTGGAGATGATCTCTGATGACTCCTCTACTATGTGGCGCATTCAAAATAAAAATTTATTGGAGTGCAAAGGATTGGTGGGAGAGATTTTCCTTACTGAAGCTTTGTGTCATGGTGCAAATAAAACAAACTGCAGCTTAACATCAGTAAGACAAAGGAACAGGTGGTGGATTTCCTGTAAGACCAGTAACCATCCATGGGGAGGAGGTGCAGTCCTACAGGGACCTGGGGGTCTACATGAATTGCAGACTGGATTGTACAGACATCATCAATGCACTATACATGAAAGCATCAAAGCTATGAGCAGCACTTTTTCTAGGAGCACATTGAGCTCTCAGCTCATTCAACCATGGCACTCTAGGAACTGCTATGAAATCTTCATCAGACTCCACAATGCCTCTCTGTAGCAGAACATATCTCTAGCCTCCGAGAATTAATCAATAACAGGCTAGAATTCATTCATATACACTGCCTGGCCAAAAAAAAAGTAGCACACCCTAAAAAATTTTCAGCAGATCACAGGAACCAGAACCACATATGGTTGTGATACTTTTGTTCATATAGTCTGTCTGTCCGCTTGTTTATATATATATACACACGTGTATATATATGTGTATATATATATATATATACACGTGTATATATATATATATATATATATATATATATATATATATATATATAGATATAGATATAGATAGATAGATAGATAGATAGATAGATAGATAGATAGATATTAGAGATGCACCAATGTATCAGCCAATAATCGGTATCCCGCTATCGGCTATCGGCCAATAGTTTAAAAACATCCGGTGATCAGGGCCGATTGTATCCTGTCAATCAAAAGAGGGCAGGAAAACACATCAATTTCATAAAGATGATGTCTCTTGTGTGGAATGATGACAAAACTGCAGTTTGTAAGCTCTGTAAGATCTGCACTGCTAAAAATTTCTCACCGCACGCTGCAGCAGTGAAACGAGTCCCCAAAAGGTTTATATTAGGCTTATATATTACCAGTTTGATATTCAATGATGGAGCAATAATGCTTCTGTTTATGGTGAGTGAATGTGAAGCCTATCAGGAGGTTTTTTAGAATTCAGTCAATGTTAATATGAAGTAATAACATTCAATAACTTAAGAAATCTTACTTTAATCTTCAGAATTTAGTTCATGTGTTAATGTTAATTAGAGTAATGTGTTTTCTGTTTATGAGACCAGTTACTGTGAAACAACTTGTTGAAATGGAGAGAATTAAGTTTTTATTTGCATTTCCTTCAGAATTGTGGAATTAATTATTATTAATTTAAAAGAAGGCATAAAAGGCAGAACTATCGGTATCAGTTATCTGTATCGGCCGATATTATAGAAAATATCTATGAAGTGTAATCAATATGTGTAAATAACGTTTGGATATGCTAATAAAGTGTAATCAATATGTATGACGAACATTTAGATTTATTACCTAAGCATAATCTATATCTATAATCAATATTTAGAAGCATAATCTAAATCCACAGAACAATGTTTGATCAAGTTATATTCTAAGTGTGTATTGAGTTAGATGAATTTTGTGCCTTACTGAACAATAATTGTTTTTCTGTACCAGCCTATATCTTCCTCCACAGAAGCAAATAACTTTGAGGCCAGATACCAATTAACGAGTTAGGATTAGGCCTTAGGAAGGGAGGTAGGTTTCAGCTAAGAACAGCAGATAGAGACAGACAGATGCTCATTGAGGCCTAAGAAGGGAGTGTTGGTCAAGGTCAGGACTTTGAGTGAAACCTTTTTGTAAAAAAAAGAAACCTTGTCCTCATGAAACCTTTTCAAGAAAAACAACTAACTGCGCATGCACCACAAATTTAAGATAACATATAGACATTAATATTTAATTGTGGCAAAAAAGATTGGTCTGTTTTAATGAGGAAAGGAAAAACCCCCTCTACGATGAGCACGCTGTAGAGAAAGGTATAAAAAGGTCTGTGTGTTTGCATAATTGAGACTTTCTGCAGACTGTCTCTATTGTTTCAATAAAGTTTATTTACTTTTTACATCTACTAACCCTTTGTCTCTGAAGTTTTTTGACTTAGGCTGGAAAGTTTGTTTTCCACGACAATATCACTCTGAATAATCGGTTATTGGTATCGGCTGAGAAATTTAGCATCGGTGCATCTCTAATATTAGTCTTAAGTCACTTTCTCCTGCTAAATTCCTCTTACTTGGTCCCAAAGCTGCTTGACACTAACTGCCTGATTATATGTTAAATCTTGTTGGCTGTCCAATTGCTCCAAATGCAGGAGTGAAATACCCTAGCATCACTGTTAATTACAGTTTGTCTTGTGCTGCACATATAGCCAAAATTACTAGTGTAGTCTTCCTTTTGTATCAGCCTCAGACATCTAATGTACATACATTGGGGTCCAAAAAGTCTGAGAGCACTAGTGAAAATGCTTATATTTGCATTCTTTTCAAATTTAATACAACAATTTTCATTACAGATTATGTTATTGACAACAACTTGAGTGTAAAGTAAATCTTTTAAATATTTACATGAATTTCAGATTTTCTTAGTATGTGGTATGTCCTGTTTTTGCTTTAATAACAGTGTCTCAGACATTAGGACCCCACTGTATAATATACTCTTTAGACACAAATAGCAGAATCAACCATTTACAGTATTTACAAGAACAAAATAACACTGACAGTATTACTTCTATTTTATCAACACTTCAATGTCCGCCATTACAAAACACTGCTACTGAGCTAAAAAGTTCTAAATGATCTTGCCCCAAAGTACAGTATCTTGCATAAATGTTCACTCCATTGACCTTTTCCATGTTTTGTATAGTTACAACATGGAACTGCTATTGACTTACTTGGGATTATAGGCCATTTTAATAGGAAGAACAGTACACTTGCTCATCCATGCAACGATCCAATCAGCCAATCATGTGGCAGCAAAGCAATGCAGAAAATCAAGCTGATACACGTCAAGCGCTTCAGTTAATATTCACATCAAAGAAAGATTGAAATTTGAGCTCATGGACTTTGACTCTGTTGTTGGTGCCAGACAGGCTGATTTGAATATATTAGAAACTGCTGATCCCCTGGGATATAGGAAAATTTTGTCTATACACAGGCTATAAAGTTTGCACAGAAAAACAAAAACAAAATCCAGTGAGTGTCACAGATCGAGGTTGAGCCAGAAGCAGGTGCAGATAATAACATTTATTGAAACAACGTACTAAGAAACAAAGACACTAAGACAACTTGACAAAACACTGTGGCATGAAACAAAACACTGAAACATAACCTAACAAGATCAAGAAACATGGAACACAGCGGTCTAAGACAACGAAAGACAAACAAACCGTGCAGACACGGACTATATATACACACAGGAGTGCTCGTTAACCAAAACGTAAATCAGGTGCAGGTGGTCATGTGACAACTAGTGCAGTGCAGTGGCTGATGGGAAATGGAGTCCAGAGTTTCTTGATACGTGACAGAACCCTCCCCCAAGGGCGCTACTCCCGGAGCGCCCAAAATTATACGTCCTCCCTCTGGTGGTCCTGGTCCCCTGGGATAAATGTCCCCAGCAAAACCAGGAGGCCGGGCAGCTTCCACAATGGCATAGGGAGGCTGAGATATTTCCTCAGCTGAACATGAAAGTGGGGCGATGTCCTCGGCAGAGCATGAAAGCGGGGCAACATCCTCCACGGGACAGGAGAGGGGAGCGATGTTCTCCATGAGACTCAAGGGGGGAGCGATGTTCTCCGCGAGGCCAGGGAGGGGAGCGATGTTCTCCGCGAGGCCAGGGAGAGGAGCGAGGTTCTCCGCGAGGCCAGGGAGAGGAGCGAGGTTCTCCGCGAGGCCAGGGAGAGGAGCGACGTCTTTAGCGGAACATGGAGGCAGGGCGACGACCCCGGCCGAGCAGGAAGGCAGGGCGACGTCCCCGGCCGAGCAGGAAGGCAGGGCGACGTCCCCGGCCGAGCAGGAAGGCAGGGCGACGTCCCCGGCCGAGCAGGAAGGCAGGGGAGAGGAGCGTGGGTCTCCGTGCGGCCAGGGAGAGGAGCGTGGGTCTCCTCGAAGCAAAAGGGGGGAACACTAGTTGCCAAGGAGCAGGGGGACTGAGCGACGTCCGCAGCTGAACGGGGTGGCTGAGCGACGTCCGCAGCTGAACGGGGAGGCTGAGCGACGTCCGCAGCTGAACGGGGAGGCTGAGCGACGTCCGCAGCTGAACGGGGAGGCTGAGCGACGTCCGCAGCTGAACGGGGAGGCTGAGCGACGTCCGCAGCTGAACGGGGAGGCTGAGCGACGTCCGCAGCTGAACGGGGAGGCTGAGCGACGTCCGCAGCTGAACGGGGAGGCTGAGCGACGTCCGCAGCTGAACGGGGAGGCTGAGCGACGTCCGCAGCTGAACAGGGCAGCGGGACAGCCTCCTCGGCTGTGCAGGGCAGCGGGACAGCCTCCTCGGCTGTGCATGGCAGCGGGACAGCCTCCTCAGCCTGTCCCTCTGAGGTCGCCATGTTGACCTCAGGTGAGAGCTCCACAGCTGAGACCTCCCCGTAGGCCTCAGGCTGGAGCCCTGCTGTCCTCATTGCCCCCCCCAAAAAAATTTCTGGGCCAGCCTTCACCTCTGGATTGCGCAGCAAGGTGTGCCTCCCCTGCAGTGGAAAGCCCCAGATGCTCAGGGTACTCTCCTGGCTGTGTTGCAAGGCGGACTGTGGCGTGAGCGGAGCTTGGCGGTGCGTGTCGGCGGACTGTGGCGTGAGCGGAGCTTGGCTGTGCGTGTCCGCGGACTGTGGCGTGAGCGGAACTTGGCTGGGCGTGAGCGGCATTTGGTCATTTGGGTCAGTAGGCTTGAACGTGAGCTCAGGGACGTGAGGCTTGGCCCTTCCTGACTGGAGGCTGGACCTGGAGCTCAGGGACTGGAGGCTGGACCTGGAGCTCAGGGACTGGAGGCTGGACCTGGAGCTCAGGCACTGGAGGCTGGACCTGGAGCTCAGGGACGTGAGACTTGACTTGGACCTTAGGGACTTGAGACTTGACTGGGACTTGGATATCAGGGACCTGAGACTTGACTGGGACTTGGACTTTCCTGACTGGAAGCTTGGCTTGGATCTCAGGGACTGGAGGCTTGGCTTGGATCTCAGGGTTGAGCTCTGTATGACGTTGCCTGTAGTAGTGGGTAAACGGCAGGGCAGGTTCGCCTTCCAGACTTACCCCCCTGAGAAGTTGTTCTAGCTCCTCCTTCGCCTCCGGACTCCCGAATCGCAACATGAAATCCCCCACAAACTGTTCTACACCGTCCAGGTTCCTACAGTGCTTCTCCAGTTTTAGCTGCACCCATTGACGGGCCGGTCCAAAGAACCGGGACCACATAAATCGGAGCCATTGCTTCTCCTCTGGCTTAGGGTCTAACAGGCTGGTGAAATAGTATTGACAGTCTACCAGGAAATACTCTGGGGCACCGAAAAATCCGTCAAATGGGTCCAGAAGCTCCATAGATGTCCATTGTGGGAAGTGGACGGAGTCTATAGCGGGGACGGTTGGCGTCGACTTCCGGGTTCTGCGTCTCCTCCGTTCTCCTGCTGCTTCCATCGTGGAGGCGATCAGCTGCTTCTGATAGTAGGTCTTTCGTTCTGTCACAGATCGAGGTTGAGCCAGAAGCAGGTGCAGATAATAACATTTATTGAAACAACGTACTAAGAAACAAAGACACTAAGACAACTTGACAAAACACTGTGGCATGAAACAAAACACTGAAACATAAACTAACAAGATCAAGAAACATGGAACACAGCGGTCTAAGACAACGAAAGACAAACAAACCGTGCAGACACGGACTATATATACACAGGAGTGCTCATTAACCAAAACGTGAATCAGGTGCAGGTGGTCATGTGACAACTAGTGCAGTGCAGTGGCTGATGGGAAATGGAGTCCAGAGTTTCTTGATACGTGACAGTGAGCAGCATTCTGTGAGCAGATATGCCTTCTTGATGAGAAAGCTCAGAGGAGAATGGCTTGGTTTGGTTTAAATAGAAAGGCTACAATAACTCAAATAAGACCTCTTCTGTTGTGCACAACATATCAAGCCACATGGTAAAAGGTTGCCATCCAAGAACAGGAATCTGTGGCTGCAGTGGGCACAGACTTACTGAAACTGAACACTGAAGATGGGAAATATTCAGTCTGATCTTTGCCTAATCTTCAAATCAAAGAGGCCAGAGATTGTATGTCATGAATCTACAAAAAATAGCTTTTAACATTGAAGTGGGGGAAATCAATATAGTTGAAAAATTATTTACTAAAAACATAAAATTTGTTGGCATGGCATAAGTATTCACCCCCATTGCTTTGAAACATCAAAATTAGTTATGATATAACCAGTTGCCATCAGAAATCACATTATTAGCTTCAATTAAAGTATCACCTCAATATAAGACACTAGAAAATGTAGAAAATTTCAAATTAATACTTATCCAAGACACTGTATCTCAGTGAATACATCACCTTTAATGTAAGCACCTACTTCAATCAAGTAGTAAAGATTGTAAAAACTGTAGTACATGGCAGAGCTTCGCTTACAATGCCACATATCTATGGAATAAAATTTTTGGTATGAGTCTTCCTTCTTATAGGAAGTGCAGAGGGGTTGGTGCTGTTGTTCATGGCGCAGTCTCAGGGTGATGTAATAACTGCTGCCATCTGGCTCTCCCTTTTTAGCTACATTATTTCAACTAGGTGTGCCAGAGCCTCAGCTTGCACTATGATTATCCTATACACCATATGTCAAATACTGGGTGCTTCAAACTGAATTAACAATCTGGTGTGTCTTTATGGCAAGCTGCACATGCATTTCCATTACACTGTCATGCCAATCTTGAGCTACTGTTCCTACTTTAGTTGTGTGCCAGATATACTGAGCCAGTTGCATGTGCCATTCACCAGGCTGGCTACCAGGAGAATGCACCGTCCTTTTAAAATCTTTGAAACTCCTTGCAAGTTATGATTTGTAATTATCTGCACATTAGCTTACCATATCTTACATGTTACAATGTATGAGGGTCATAACCACCATAGACATTGAGGGGGACAGGTCCCAATCAAATCAAAGAGGATGGGGCTTTACTGTTCACGGAAGCCGCGTGACGCTTCGGTTTTAACGGTGAAGTTGCGAGGTATAATGTAAGCTACAGTAAGTAGCTAAAGTTTAATATTTGACAACTGTTTTAGGTCAGAAACATTAAAAGACCGACAGTAATATCCAGGGATGCAAACATTTAAGTGATTCATGTAATGTAATGTGTTATTGTCAATGTGATGAGACAGAGAAACATTAACGGAGCCGTTTTCAGTATATTAGGCAGAAGATGGACAATGAATGTGTGCATATTGTGAATGAATGTAATGAATGTGGTTTTTACTGATAGCCTTTCAATAAACTGTGGGAGAGTTCATCCTCAGACCTAAACTAAATGGTAAAACGTGGATATGACTCAAATGTGTTTTTAGGTTGTGGTTAGGACAAAGTAATTTATTAAAATAAAAATACATTATTTACGAATCTGGTTCTTTAACTATTTTTTTATTCCTTTAATTATCTTTTCTGGACAGTAAACCCCCCCAAGTGTCTGCAACCATTGTATTTTAATGCTAGTCTGTACGTCCTGGTCAGGTCTGTGCTCAAAAAGTTAAAGGGATAGTTTACCTAAAAATGAAAATTCTGTTATCATTTACTTCCCCTTATGTAATTCCAAACCCAAATACTCTTACTTTTCATCACATAAAAGAGGATCCCCCACTCTTTTCCACTCAATTACAGCTCTATTACATACCATGGCAGAACATAGTGATCATGAGCTTTAAATGTGCACTATTAAGGCACCATAAAAACTATACTCCAAGTGGCCATATGAGAGCTTTGTGTCATATGGACTGCTTTTCTGTATAGCTGTGTAAACATTCTTCAAAATTCTCCTTTTGTGTTACATTGAAAACAGCATACAAGTTTGGAACAGCTTGAGGGTGAGTAAATAATTTTGTCTGAGTAATTTTGTCTGGCTAGCTGACACAGTCATGTCGTTTTACAGAGACATTATGACAATAATGAAAAGACAATAATGAAAAGACATTATAATCAAATGATTGTAATTTTTTCTTTGGGACAGCAGAAAAAAGAGTAAGCTGACAGGAACAGGACCAAGTTAGCAGTATGTACAGAGTGGAAGTTTTGTAATTCATATTTGGTCTGCTCTACTGTTTGGAACATATTATTCTCTATATCTGTGTATAATAAGATGAAAGGCCTGCCTGAGGGTAAAGGGTGAGTAAATCTGAAATATAATAAACCATCTAATCTAACTTGTTTTTGTATTGTAATACACACTGACCTTACTGTAGTTATTTGGTCCTAAATATATAGGTCTTGTATTGTATATATAAATAATGTATATATAAATATTTGGGCCTTTATTATGTGGAGAACTAAAAAAACTAAAACTCCCAGCCATTAGCCAGCTCTTCCCACCACATGACAGCTATAAACCAGTGAGGGTGAGGACAAATACGTGCATTCTCCAATACATGTGAAGCCAGCTACTGCATCTTTTCAGGCTGCTGCTCGTGCTACATAACAGGGCAACACACTCAGAGGAAAGTGCTATCATCCCTCTTCCACATACATAAGTTCACAGACATCAATTATTGGTTAGTGTTGCACTGACAGACAGGGGAAAGAGTTAAGCCATCCCTGCACTCTACAGCCAATATTACATTCTACAACCCCCAGCCACAGTCGGGCAAATGCTTCTCTGTTGCGCGATTCGGGAGCCTCATTGTCAAACATTTTTATGACAGATTTATCATAGAGTTTTTACACCATTGTTTGTCAGTTGTACTCTATACTTCTATACTATCTGGTGTCAAATAGAAGAAAATTGACATTTAAAAAGTCATAATTGTCTAGAAATAGCACCACCTGTCCAGTGCAGAGTCCAACTACCAGATCTGCAATGAATGTGTCCTCTGTCTCTCCAGAGCGATGGCTGACCATCACACCCCAGCCATTGGCCTGGGCCAGCTTACACCTGAGAAAGAAAGGGACAGAGACAACATGAGGGAACTGGAGTATTAGGGATACCTACCATCCTCTCTGAAAGTATTGGAACAACAAGGGCAATTCTATTCAGTTTTTGCTACACATTGAAGACATTTGGGTTTGAGATCAAAAGATGAATGAGACGATAGATCAGCTTTCATTTCCTGGCATTTACATCTAGATGTGTTAACTTAAAACAAGTAGGTGACTCACTGACATCACCAAACTGTCAAATTTTTATTTTGTGATGCTTTTCCAGGCTTGTAGCGCAGCTTCTTTCAGTTGTTGTTTGTTTCGGGGGGTTTCTCCCTTCAGTCTCCTCTTCAGGAGGTGAAATTCTGCTCAACTGGGTTAAGGTCTGGTGATTGACTTGGCCAGTCTAAAACCTTTCACTTTTCCCCCTGATAAAGTATTTTGTTGAGTTGGCAGTGTGTTTTAGGTCATTGTCTTGCTGCATGATAAAGTTCCTTCCAATTAGATTGGGTGTATTTCTCTATAAATTGGAAAACAGATTGTTCCTGTAAACTTCTGAATTCATTCTGCTGCCACCATCTTGAGTTAAATTGATTTTCCCTCTTTTCTCAGCTTCAAAATGGCTTGCTTTTCTCCCATAGACAGCTCTCTGATCTTCATGTTGGTTTATCCTTTTTAACAACAAATGCAGTCTTCACAGGCAAAATCTAGGGCTCAAACCAAGAGTAGACATTCAGAGTTATTAATTATTTAAACATTCAATTTAACAGGTCACACAGGGCTGCAAGAAACACCTATCAGTCACATGTTCACTTGAAAAAATAGGAGGGTTCAAACAAATGCCACTTTCTAAGTTGTTTAACACATATAGATGTAAATATCAGGAAATGAAAGCTGAAATTCTAATCTATCGTCTCATATTCATCTTTTGATCTCAAACCCAAATGTCTTTAATGTGTAGTGAAAACGGAATAGAATTTGCCTTGCTGTTCCAATACTTTTGGAGGGGACTGTATGAAATGAGTGTAAAATAAAACGGTTACTGAAGATGAATGAATGAATGACATGCCAAAGAAATCCAGGCGGGTGAGAGCTTAGACAGTTGCACCACTTTGAACTGTGACACAGAAAATTTATAGAGGTTAGCACTAATTGTTGGTCCATATTTTAAGTGCATATACCACCACACAGTGTAAAAATGTTTTGAGGGACTCCCACAAAGCTTCATTTTAACAGTGGGGATCAGTCAGTCAGGGCATGTACAGACAGTGAAAAAATTTCTTATCCGGTCTGAATGCCAGTAACCGACCTAACTGAAGACATTTAGTGAAGGGAACACAGAAAACTGACTCAACACCAAACCATATTGAGAAATTTCTACAAAGTGCCAAAGGTAAAATCTCCACACTGAAGCAAGCTGAATGTCTGGCCTATGTTGTGAAGCCATATGATGACAACTGTGACTTACGCATGGATGGCCTCTGTGACTGTGCCGATTTGGTTGACCTTCAGAAGCAGGCAGTTGCAAGCACGTTCTTCTGCTGCTTTCTCTATCCTCTTTGGGTTTGTTACTGTTAAGTCGTCACCCACTATCTGGATCCCCACAGAACCAGTCATCCGAGTCCATGCTGCCCAGTCGTCCTGATCAAAGGGGTCCTCAATAGATACCACTGTAGGTTGAAAAGAATGGTAATGCTAAAGGAATATTACCAAAAATAAAATAAATGAAAGTTAATGAGGAGTGGATAACATGATCCTAACTGCAAAGTATTAACTGTTTTTTCCAACTCTGATTATCAATTTGGACTATTCCAATTCCAGTTGGAGCAAACTGGAGTATTGAATATTTTATTAACCTGGAGTATGAAAATTTGGTTTCTTTAATTCATTAGAAAACAAAAAAGTATCAACATTAAAAAAAAGATATGCAATAATTTTTAAAATGATTAAACCTACTAAATAATGTGCTTTTGAAGATGATGGCAAGTGCTAACCTGTATATAAATAAAAAATAAAATTAACAGAGATATCTTGATTTCATTTAAATTGATAGTCTAGTTATTATCTAGCAAAGAAGTGATGAAATATAAATCAAAACAAACTCCATTTGCTAATTATTCAGTACCTGGAAAGTCATTGACAAAACTCTGGTAGATCTCTAGGAGCTTCTCACTAGTGATGTTTCTTTCAGGATCTGGAGGCGATTTGAAGTCAAGGTCATACTTCCCATCACGGTAGAATTCAGAAGCTGCTACATCCATCCCAATCACAACCTTGTCTGTGAAACCTGCCTTGTCTATGGCAGTCTTAATCAATTCAAGAGCTGAGAAGGACAAAGGAAGTGAGAGAAATTCAGGTAAAACTAATGCAGTGTTTCTTATATCTTTGCTTATTCAATGTTGAAATAAAATATAGACTAAAAAAAAAAAACTACATAACACACCTTCACTGTTCTCTAGGATATTTGGGGCAAAACCGCCTTCATCACCCACATTAGTGGCATCCTGTCCATACTTCTCCTTGATCACGCCTCTCAGAGTCTGATAGAGCTCAGCCCCAACACGCAGAGCATCACGAAATGACTCTGCCCCAACAGGAAGCACCATGAATTCCTGCATGGCCAGCTTATTTCCAGCATGGGATCCACCATTTATCACATTAAAGGCCTGCAACCAGGCACACAGACAAAGACTAATAAAATAAAAAGAAGTAGTAGAGGTGGGGAAAAGGGCTTAGGACTCAAGTGTAACAATGTGCTATGTGTTCAACTTTGTTCACAACTAGTCCTTGAAAACAGTTAGGTACTCGTATACAATATACATGAATAAATTAAATAAATAACTGAGTTAATTGAATAATGAGGTAAATTTTAAATATCTTACAGGAACTGGCAGCACTAGTTCTGTGTTTCCAGCCAGGTCGGCAATATGGCGATACAGGGGAATTTCTTTTTCTGCTGCTCCAGCTTTGCAAATAGCCAGGGACACCCCCAGAATGGCATTGGCACCAAATTGAGCTGTGGAGAGATTGAACTATTGCTCTTATTATCATTACACAGATAATGAATACAACTGACTTCACTCTTATTACTTCAAATAATGTAAATGTAAATGATACAGACATATACATTTGAGTCTCTTGAATAGACTTGAATAGAGTGTTAATGTTTGCCATGTAAGGAATAAAACCAAGAAGGGTGCAGTTACAGGACAATCATCAAATAAACAACCCAACATGAAGTAGAGGTCTATTACCACCCTATAATTGGATACTTGCAATAACAGCACATCCCAAAGTATTTTATTCCTCTTATACAACAGCAATATGCCAACAATGACAAAATATTATTTATTAGAGAATGGCAAGTCATGCACAATATGGCAAAAAGTATGTGGTCACCTGACCTTAACACCTGTATGTATCCACTAAACAGGTTAGTGCCTGTTATTACATACATTATAGCAGCAGTCATTCCCTTGCCAACCTCTCTTTTTTTTAAGTTAATAAGACAAAAAACATGTTAAGGAAAACTGTCCTGAACAATTTTCTGTGTCTGTAACAAACACTGTTACAAACACTGACACTAGAAACTCCCTCCAAAATTCTGAATAGACATGACCGCACTAAAAACATAATCATATTAACAATTCCACACATTTTTATATGGTTGGATTTGATGTTACTGTGCACTTAGAGGTATTGTCTTGTCTTCTCTTATAATGTTCATGAGGTGAGTGCAATGGCTCACATTTATTCTCTGTGCCATCCATCTCAATCATCATGTTGTCCAGTTTCTCCTGTTCCACCACACTGAGCCCCTGCAGATCACACCATAAAAGTAATATTCCTGATTAAATTTAATGTCTTATATAATACATAAATATCAGTGGTTAGTGCATAATGAACTTGTGGCAAAACTACATTTTGTATCTGTATTGTCTTCATTTTGGACAATATTTTGTAGCTTGATGATCTCCCTTGTGAAAAAGAAGCATACTTACATAAAATATACTGTTTATGCACTTATAGTATGTAAAGAATATTAAAAGTACAGTTTATTTTTCATGTACTTTCTGGAGATACACAAAATATAAATAAATATCATCAAAATGTACATCAGTGCATTATAGTTGTCACGTCGCAGTGAACCAGCGACTACAATTCCCAGAGTGCAACGCAAACTACAAACATGGCCGACGAGGACTACACTTCCCATACACACTCACGTTTTCCCGAGTTCTGATCATGGACACCTGCACCCAATCACACACACAGTATTTAGATAATGATTAGAGGAGTACTAGCTCACGAAGTAAGCGCTCAGCAGCCTCGTCTCTGTCGTTAACCAAGCCTTAGTATTCGTGTTAGTTTAACTGGTATTTGGATATTGCGCTTTGTTTTTTGACAAGGATTCTCTGCCTAAGCCTCATACTATCTGTTCACCTGATCGTCTGACCACTGCCTGCCTTGTGACTACGCCTTCTGCCTGATCCTTGCATTTCGGAGTCAATCTCACCTGCGCTTGCTTCCATCTATGGTACCATAACAGTAGTTGCAATATAACTTTAATATCAGGTATTATGTGTAGCAATGAGCCCAAAAGTACAGTACTGTCTTAGGCACCCTATTTTTTTTGTACAAACTTTGTTATAGATTTTTTATTTTATGACTTCTACATTATCGAGTCAGTACAAAAAACATGTTAGATTTCCACATGTTAGTTATCCAGCAATAACATTTGGAACAAAAATAACAGTTTTTTATATGTCAGTAAAGAAAGCAGCATATTATGTAAGAGACACTTTTCAGAAATAAAACACAATGAAGGCTGCTGGGTATTGCTGCAAAAATAAGAAGCAAGTGCGAAAGTCAAAGGTTCCAGAAGAACTGTGGCTGGTTCTGCAAGATGCTCAGTAAAACATAGAGCTCATTTCCTTAGAAAACTGCACTAATTGTACCTGAGACTAATAATAATTTTTTTTAAGCAAATGACTGTCACACCAAATATTGACTTTGTTTGATTTATTTCTGTTTACTGCTCTTTATAGTATTTTTTTATGTAGAAACATTTAATTAATAACAAAAATAACATTATGTTTGAAGGCACCTTTGCTGTACAGCATCTCTGCATGTGCCAAAGACTATTGCACAGTACTGTATATTTAAAAGCATATGTGCCTTAGCAATGTTTAAGTTAACTTAATTGCAACATACACTGTTATAGTTTACAGTACTGGGTTCAGTTCCCAATCAACATACAGTTTCGCTTAGGGAAGTGGAGCTTGGTGGATTAGGTACTGGACTACTGAGCTGAAGGCTGGGCTTAGGTTTTTCTATATAATTGCATACTGTAAATGTTTATAAAGGTACACTTAAATGCATTTTTTAAAAATATAACTTAAAATGTACTTAAGTGGACTTTAGATGCAGTATACTGTAAGTAACACTGAAGTATATGTGATGTGTGATCTGTACACCAAGTAATATATTTATAAATGTACTTCAAGAGTAATATCAATTGTGTCTACAAATTACATTTACATTCTTAGATTTATGTGAGTGCAACTAAATTTGAATGTTGTTTAAGATTTATTGAAACATAATAAATTATAAGCTTAATTATAATTTAAATTAACATAGGTTAGGCATAAAGTGTTAACAATAAATGTGTGTACTTTTCATATTAAGTATACTCTTTAAAAGTACACTTAAAAGCCTGGCTCAGAATATGTCAGTGAAAATGATTTTCAATTTAGAAACATTTTTCAAAATAAAAATTAATCTTTAATTGTAACTGTTATCTTCTGTTCTACAATGTATGCCTCTCTATTCCAGACCACTTAACACACACAGCTTTAAAACTCTCATGTGGTTCCTCCAACTGCAACACACACAGACACAGAACACACACTGCTCTCTATAGGTTCTTTATAATTGTTTTTCAAGTTAATATAATTGTCTGATCCACAATGGATGTGCACTTACAGATTCAATTAGAGCAGGTCCAAGAGTGTCATTGATGTGGCCAAGAGCTTTGAGTACACCTAAGAAAATATCAAGAACACATGATGGAAATAAAAAATATAATAAATGAAATGTACTTGCAAGTATTTTAGCCAAAATACCTGGTCTTTTTCTTGAACTCACCTTTGCCCTTGAACCGACTCTTGTCTCCATCTCTGAGTTCTAGCGCTTCATATATGCCAGTAGACGCTCCACTAGGAACAGCAGCCCTGAACAATCCTTTAGTGAGAAAGAGGAAGATACAGAGAGCACGAGAGATAGAGATCAAATGGATGAGAGTTATTATGCCACAGCACCAATATGTTGAAAAATTTTATTACTGTATTAAGAAATACTAACAATCACCTTTTTCAGTCCTCAGGTCCACCTCAACTGTGGGGTTTCCTCGAGAGTCCAGGATCTCCCTGGCAATGATACTTACAATGGACATCCTATAGAAACAGATTAGACCAACACAAAGACAGGCAGAGTTTTTTTAATCTAACATAAACATTTCTTGATTAACCAAGGAATAGGTATATTATTAAATCTTTAGACAAATGTTTAGCAATTACTTTATTTTATAGAGTAAAATAAAGTAATATAAAATAAAGTAATTGCTAAACATTTGTCTAAAGATTTAATAATATACCTATTCCTTGGTTAATCAAGAAATGTTTATGTTAGATTAAAAAACTCTGTAAAAGAAGCGGGTTGCGTTAATTTCAAATCCATTCAAGCTTACCAGCCAACTGATTGGACAAAAGGGCAGTGGAAGACTAGCCAGCTTTAAAGAGGCAATAGACCACAATCTCCATAACTCCTACAGTGACCCAGAGAGAGAGAGCATGTCTTGGGCAACTGCAGCACCTTAATTCATCTGCCAGGACTGACAGTTGACTATTCCACAGCAGGGTGCCCAGCTGGAAGGAGGTCCAGGACACATTCTGGCTCTGCACCAGGACCAAGGGGCAAAAGAGCTATCTGGAGGAGAGGAAAGGTCGCTGAACATTAGAGATGCATAGAGGGTGTCTGGATCCCAAAGGTGGAGAATTCCAAAGGCCACTGGTCAGAGAATGGGATTATCACTGGATGCACCATTTCAGTGCTCTTTTCACCCTGGCTATGCCCATGCTAGTCAAATCAGCAGAAGTGTTGAGAGTGCAGAGTGTAGAGGACCAATTACCAAGACTGGCATTCAACAACCCCCATTACATCCTTCATGGATTACTTGACTGTAACAACTACATCCATGACAGGAAACAAATGTGTAGTGTGTGGGCACAAATGTGCTTCAAGCCTGCCAATTCAAGGTCTCTGGCAATGAAGGGAGGAGAGCTGGTTGACAAGTTCTACTTCTGTGTAGGAGAAACTTCAATTCCCAGCTCTGAGAAACCAGTTAAGAGCCTGGAGAAGACTTATAACTGCTCCGCTAGATACACTGCACCTGTCCAATGTTCTATCCAGGAGCTGGAGTCTACTAGGGAAGTTCAAAGCATGGATTTACCAGCATGGCATCCTGCCACAACGTCTCAGTTTCCACAGTCGACTAGGCTGCAGGATAACAGGGATGTGGCAGCAGCAGGCATGAAAGAGATGTGGAGCATGTGTTGGACAAGAGGATCACAGCTCTGGTTGGTTAATATCCAGCGCTTTAATTTCTTACTAAGCCCATCCAACCCCATCTGCTGGGGATGTTGGACTACATATTCAGCTGCTACCTGAGTGACCTGGGAGAGGGGAGCTACCACCAGCATCACAGCCAGGTGGTAGCTGAAATCATCTCCAGCATCTCCTATAACCTTAGCAAACACCTCCATCCAGCTAGACAGACCACTGACTTCATCAGACCAAAGGAAAAAGCTAGTACTCAGTGAGAGTCGGCAGCTGGTATGCTAGTAATAGCAAAAGACTGGATAGTGGACCTGGGAAAACAAGTCAAGTTACCAGAAGATTTTGCTATGACCAACCATAGACAACCATTCTGGTGTCTGAAACATTGAGGTGGTCATGCTAGAGCTGATTGTCCTATGGGAAGAAAGGATGGAGGACACCAACAAGCAGAAAAGGGAAAATTATACAGACTTGGGTCTAGAATGCCACAGACAGGGTTGGCATGCTCAGTGCATGCCGGTTGAAGGTGTAGAGCAGATGTATTCAAGCTTTTCCCCATAAAGCCCACTTCGGCCTTGGTCAAACAGGGCTGTGTATGACTATTTTCAATCAAAAGATTTTGGTGAACTCAAAACATTTTCCATTTACCTTGACAGAAAGTGAGAGTGCTGCATCAGTGCATCTTTCAAGCACTACAAGAACTACAAAAAAATTACTAGTGTGAGATTGGGGAAGGATGGGGCTTCCAGAAGGTATCACTTAATATCGGAAAATTCTAAACAGATGTTCAAATGTGTTACTCATTTGCTATTTTTATTATGAAAAAAAACAAAGACTGTGGCAAACCACAGATTGCAAGCACTACTTGAACAGAAGTCTGTGTCTGATCAACCCTGCTGGGTCACCTAGGAGAGGGTGTCTGATGAAAGATTGAAAAGATTTGAACGACCTGAAACACCCAATGACCCCAAGTTACATCACCGACGGTGCGTCCAAGTGCATCAGAAAATGTACAGTGGGGTCCAAAAATCTGAGCACATTAGTGAAAATGTTTCTATTTTGCATTCTTTTCTAATTTATTACAACAATTTTCATTACAAATGATATTATTGACAACAACTTGAGTGTAAAGAAGAATCTTTGAAATATTTATATTCATTTCAGAGTTTCTTAGTATTTGGTTCGTCCCCTTTCTGCCTTAACGGCAGTGTGCACTCGAGCTGGCACGGACTCCAAGTTTGTGCAAAACCTTCTGAACTATTTATGATCAATCCATCTGAGTGTTGTTTGAACACGCGGTTCAATATAAGAAATTGTCATGCATGAGTGAAATCTGACCCTTTTTTTTTTACAAAGCAGTTAACATGCTCAATATCACATATTTACTTACATTTAAATAGGGACCTAGAAATAGTGCATAATCTTGAATATTACATATATTTCTTGTTCTAAATATTTCAGAATTCTAAAACCTTCTGTGTTTTTCCAATTTTAAATGAAAAAATCAATCCCAGATTTTGAGTTTTGAGTGTGGTCTCAGACTTTTGGACCCCACATTATAGTGTCAACTATTGGAACAATTTAGATTAACTCTAGGCCAAAAGGCCAAAATCTTTATCACCCAGGCACTGATGTAGCACTCCACATCATTTTGTATCACTTTGTTTGGTCTGTGGCAATAATGGTGATAATAATAATGGTAAGAAACGCTAGGTGTTGAAAAACTTTTGACTGGCAGTGTATAATGTATGGAGAGCACTGTAGATTTTAAGTGTAGAAGGTTCTAAATATTCTAAAACTAAGAAGGTTTTTAAACAAGCATTAAAATTAGGGTTACGATCTCAGATCAGTGTGGAAATATTGAGTCGTTGTATGATAAATGTGTTATCTTCTCACAGTGGTGCAGATCATATGTCGCAGACTAGAGAGGAGAGAGGAACTGCAGCACTGATCAGCAAGCAGCTTTGGCAGGCGTCTCCAGAGCTTTGGAAACACAAAGACCACCCGAAAGAAGTGATGCATTGGCATTCATTAATGACTGACTCCGCCAATTCTCATAACATCCAACCGCCAAATACATATGACGAGGATGTACGATCTACATGCCGCAACCAAAATGGCTGAACATAACATCTTGGTATACATCACATTGCCACTGCTTCAGACCAAACAGGGTTGTGCTTCAATTTCAGCGATCTGAGTGACTGAACCACAAATGGCGCCCTTCCTCCTGTTTAAGTGCACTGCATAGGGGACGACATAACCGCATGTGCACTGCATGTGCAATGTTATATTAACAGAGAACCCGTCGGACAGTACAACGGCTTCTGTAATCAGAAAGATTTGTATGCAAATTTCAGTTCCTGACCACTTCGAGTGGAGTCGTCGGGAGTTACGTAATGGAAATGATGCACGACATTTCTGTGTGTGTGTGTGTGCGCGCGTGCGTGCTGCAGCACGGCCCTAATGCTTGGGGCAGGGAGTGCGCAAAGCTGCGGCACTTCGCTTGACGGATTCTGATATAGGAGGCAAGAAGAGGTTGAGGTGGTGCAGCGAAAAACACAGATAAGACAATTTGATCTGAGAGAGTAATAACTATCAGGAAATGAGAACAGAATTAGACAGAACATCCATCCACCCCACTCCCACAAACCCCCGTGATATGCGCAAATACTGAGGCTTAGCATGTCTTAAAAATACGGACGCACGGCTTGTCCAGTTCTCTCTCTCTCTCACACACACACACACACACACACACACACACACACACTCCTGTTTCCTTATTTCCTGTTTTTCTTTCTCTCCTCCCTCTCACTTATGTCCATATGCGCATCCACAAACACTTTCAAAGAAATCAATGCAAAAGCCCAAGAATCTCAACCACACAGGCACAAACATGACAATTCCAGTATTTCATCAGCCTGCACAGTGCAGCATCACTCACACAACTGCCTGCTTACTTCCTTACTTTGCACAAGCAACAGCGACTGTAGAAAATGATGCAAAGGATGACAGAGGCTAGGCAGAAAGGAAGAAAGAATCAGTCGTGTCTTTACCTGCCGTCTGTGCGTTTGTAACCTCACCAAAGGCAAGCCGGAAAACCCTAAGCAAAGAGACGGGCTGAGAAAAAAAAAGGATAGAGAGAGAATGAGCCAATGGGTGAGAGAGAGAGAGAGAGAGAGAGAGGAGGAGGATAGGGGAGACAAAGTGTGATACAATAGGGAGGGGATGAAAGGATGAGTCAGAGGAAGCTACTGAAAAACAGAGGAGAGGAGGAAAATAAAGACACGGACCAAGGGATTCAGGAGGAAGAAGAGGGGGAGATGAAGACAGGATACTGCATTATAACCTGGGGATTAGCAATTAAAATAGATGGAGGCAGGGCCGCCATCCGCACCTTCTAACACCATAGAATGTGGGGAAACACTTTTTTTTATTTTAGAAATAACATTATTAACATTATGCAGCAGAGAATGAAAACATGTACTGCATATTGAAATTATTCATGTACAATAAATTTTATACTTTTTTTTTCTGTTCAGACTGCAGTTGTTTGGCAGGTATACACTGGTTGCCATAGTAACAACACTATCTTCAATATACACTAAAAAATTAATTTCTGATCACCTTCTTTCTAATAGCATTTTTTAATCAATCTTTATTATGCTAATATTCAGCTGCTTAAATGTATTTTAACACATGGGGAATCCTTGCTAGGACAGCAGGTCATTTGTGAAGGTGTGCTCGTCATGATGGAGCGCTAATAGGCGCCAATAGGTGGCAAAACAGGTCTTTAACTTCCGTAGACTAGTCGCATACCTTTAGCCTATATTTCTCTTTATTTTTTCTCATCCTCTTTTTTCATTTTGCGATACTGATGGTTTTGACCTTTTCATGAAGAAAGACCAGTCAAACATGGATAACTGGTGCACCGTTATAGTCTAACAAAACATGATACACAGCCATGAAGAGCTCTAGCGTTACATTTTTTACACACCTGTGCTTCCCACATAACTGCATATTTAAATAGTGTATTTGCATTAATATTGCATCATCACAAACTAAACTGATATTAAAGCATCACACCATTTATACCTTACTATATCAGTACGTTTACATGGACAACAATAATCCAATATTAACCCGATTAAGACAATACTCTGATTAAGAAACTACCATGTAAACAGCAATTTTTTTATTACCTTAGTCATACTCGTAGGAAACCCAAGTCGAATTAAGACATGTGGAGTACTCCTATGGGGTGCACGGTGGCTTAGTGGTTAGCATGTTCGCCTCACGCCTTCAGGGTCCGGGGTTTGATTCCTGCCGGAGTTTACATGGTCTCCCCATGCTGTGAGGGGTTTCCTCTCCCAGTCCAAAGACGTGGATTGGTGTGTCTAAAGTGTCTGTAGTGTATGAATGGGTGTGTGAGTGTGTATGTGATTGTGCCCTGTGATGGACTGGCACCCTGTCCAGGGTGTACCCCGCCTAGGCTCCAGGTTCCCTGGCGACCCTGAAGAAGGAGTAAGTGGTAGAAGATGGATGGATGGATGGAGTACTCCTATTTTAGTTGCATTATCATCGTGTGTTAAAAGACATGTAAACACCTTAATCACACTATTAACGTCGTGTGGGAGTTTTCACCACATTTTGTGAAAGGACATGTATACACACAGCAGTGCTCAATCGTTTTACGGCAAACAAGAGAGCACGGCTAAGTCCGAAACCGCGTACTTTCCTACTATATAGTAGGCGAAATACATGTATCTCAGCTACTATATAGCAGGTAAGAATGCGGTTTGGGACGCAGCCCAAGGCTTCAAGCAGTCGTTTATTTGCACGTACAGCATGACAAATAATTAACTGCAATTGAAGCGTTCATAAAAAAATAAAAATAAAAACACCCAAAACTGTATACGGTACCATAACGAAGACCATCTGTATGTTAATACGTGAAATTCTGGTGGGAACGTCGGACGGTGTGACGCAGTGACGTAATGACGTGTGTTGTTAATTGTTCTATGTTCTATAACATGTAAAACGGGAACATGAAAGGAGTATTCTAAAAGTGACTCATGCAAACACCTTAATCACAATATTGTCTTATTCAGAATAAGGTCAATAATTAGATTACTGCTGTCCATGTAAACATAGTCTATGAGAACATGTGAGAATTGTTATACAGCAGGGACGTCGTCAGACCCCCCCCCCCCCGAAAATAAATATATCAGCCAATATATTTTCTTTTTGATTCTTTTTTCATCAACGGTTCGACTCCAAACATGCTTGGGCGGGCACTAGGACATTGGGGAAGCTGCTGTACGCACTACACACACAGTGGCTACACACCTATTTATCCGCGCGTTATTCGGTTGACAGACACATGTCCAGCTGCTTTACCGTGGGTACTGTACCTCCTGTCGGCGGACCTGCAGACAGTAAGCCCGTTTAAGAATTTGAATTCAATCGAGCTAAAGCAATAATTCGACTTTTTAAAATATCATGTAAACGCTTTAGTCTGACTGAAATCGGATTTGTAGCTCGACTCAGTCCAGCATGAATACACGTTAATCGAGCCGTTTTGTAAGGATCCACATACTACACAGTTTACTGTTTGTGTTTTTTTTTTTGGCTAAATAGTACAGCCATTATTGCCTTATTTTGGTGCTGGATGGATGGGGACAAAGTTGACTTTAATTTATTTATTTTGATATAAATTCAGTCATATTAGATCAGTCTCTAACACAAATTATGAGACAGGTATACCTTGACCAAAAATAACCTTATTTCTATAGATTTTACATCCATTATCACGCTAAAGTATACATGACTAGGAAGATGTTTTGGTGGCTTTAAAAAATTTGAACCCCCGTTCATAAATCTCTAGTGACCTCCCTGTTATACAGCACATAACAATGAATGTTAGAGAATCTGTAATTAAACTGCATGCAGTAATGACATTACCATTTGAAGGAGCAGAACCCACAATGCCCTTGACACCAGACAGGCAGCTGGATGCACACACACACACACACACACACACACACACACCCCATCCATAATTACAAACAAAGAGATGGCTTTATAATGAATTCATTTACTGCTCTATTAGATCTCGAGCTTAACTGACCTTCCATCCCTCTGCTTTCCACTGACCACATTAACTCCTTTCCTGGCCATTTTGCATGCACTTTTCTTCTGCGAATGCTGGTGGGATCTGTGATTTGTGGTCACAGACAACTAACAGATAGAGTCTGTGCCTTCAATTTTGGATTCATGTTAATTGTAATGTGACGTTTTTGTGGCTGCTTGACTCAAATTCAATGTGATAATCCTAAATGTTTGCATCCCTGGATATTACTGTCTGTAGTTTAACGTTTCTGTCATAAAACAGTTGTCAAAGACTAAACTTTAGCTACTTAGCTTACATTTTACCTCACACTTTCACCGTGGCTTCTGTGAACAGTAAAGCCCCATCCTCTTTGATTTGATTGGCCATTTCAAACATTTTGACATTGAGAAGCATAGGCAGAAGCAGACCAGCCTAATTTTTTTTTTTGTCATCCTAACAACATACATAGTGGTGCATAATTGAGTGCAGCAGAGCAGCATAAAAGATATCAAATATTGGGCGGGGGGCCAATTTGGCCATATCTGATTATTGGGGGGACGTGTCCACCTCAGTGTCTATGGTGGGTACAGTCCATGCTTAAAACCCAGGACTGACACAAACTAAACTGAAACTCACCTGGCTAGCCACCTAAACGGGCTTCATGATTAGGTATGCTCTATAAAAAGACACTTTAATTACACACAGCTGGACTCTATTCAACTAATTATGAGACTTTTTGATGGTTGTCAATTGGTTTCACAAGAACTAATTTAGTAGTATCACAGTAACGGTGGTAAATACTTATGCAATCACAGTGAAAATTAAACTATTACGTTTATTATTTGTAGGTCTAAATAATTTTGCAGACTATATAGATTTTTCTCCAAACTTCAGTATTATTTCGACTATTATGTGTACCTTCATGATACATAATCCATTTCGGTTCCAAGTTGTAATACAAAATATTCATGAGGGGGTAAATAGTTATGCAAAGCGCTTTAACTTTGACTTGATCATACAAGAATAATGCAGTAGTCCACTGCTGTGATATCAGTATTTGCATTCCTTGACTAATGGAGAGCAGTAGTTAAATGAATCTCTTCTGTCCATCTAGATTCTAGATCATCTAGTGCAGTATAAGATAAAAGGCTGTTAGTAATTGACTTTCTGTCGGGACGTAGCAACGATTTAAAAAGAAAGCCACAAGGCGGCACCAGCACCACACCCGGAAAGCAACAGACACATACAGTTTCAGTGAATATTGTGGTTGTGGTTTTGCGCCCCCTAGTGAAATATAATGTAGTAGTACTATGTGAGTTTTCTATCAGGAAATAGAGGTTGTAGTTAGACTACACAGACTACAGATTATACTGTTATTTTCTCATGGATGCTGGTTAAATATTGTTAAAAAGTCTGTTAAAATGTTAATTTGGTCTTTATTTAACAGGATGTGCTGTTAAATAAAGAACATATCATATGTATCATATGTAACTGCTTATTTGAATCATTTGACCAATATCTATTCAAACAAGGTGAAAGCAGTCTCATTTAAAACCATTCACTTTGCAAATTGATCAAATAAGACATATAAAGTGTATAAAATCAGTAGTTTATCTTGTGTTTGCTTAACCGGTTGTATTGTCCATTTCTTTTGCCATTGTGTACCAAAAAAAGGATATAGCCTGTATATCTGAGTCCAAAAATTGTTGTCTGTTTTATTGTTGAGATCTTTTTCCCATTTGTTGACTGGGAGAGATGCAGCATAGTGTATTCATTGCCTAATATATGTGGATGTATATATGTGTGTGTGTGTGTGTGTGTGTGTAGTGTAGCACGTTCGCCTCACACCTCCAGGGTCCGGGGTTTGAGTCCCCCCGGGGCCATGTGTGTGCGGAGTTTGCATGTTCTCCCCGTGCTGTGGGGGTTTCCTCCGGGTACTCCGGTTTCCTCCCCCAGTCCAAAGACATGCATGGTAGGCTGACTGGCATGTCCAAAGTGTCCGTAGTGTATGAATGGGTGTGTGAGTGTATGTGTGATTGTGTGCCCTGCGATGGATTGGCACCCTGTCCAGGGTGTACCCAGCCTTGTGCCCAATGCTCCCTAGGATAGGCTCCAGGTTCCCCATGACCCTGAAAGGGAGTAAGCGGTTGAAGATGGATGGATATACATATATCCATACATATATATATATATATATATATATATCCATACATATATATATATATATATATATATATATACAATTCTTTTTTTCAGATCCTCAGAGAGTCCTTTGCCATGAGGTGCCATGTTGAACTTCCAGTGACCAGTGTAAGGGAGTGTGAGAGCAATGACACCCAATTTAACACACCTGCTCCCCATTCACACCTGAGACCTTGTAACGCTAACAAGTCACATGACACCGGGCAGGGAAAATGGCTAATTGGCCCAATTTGGACATTTTCACTTAGGGGTGTACTCACGTTTGTTGCCAGTGGTTTAGACATTAATGGCTGTGTGTTAAGTTATTTTGAGGGGACAGCAGATTTAGCAAAGTGTCATTTCTTTAGTGTTGTCACATGAAAAGATATAATCAAATATTTACAAAAATGTGAGGGGTGTACTCACTTTTGTGAGATATTGTATATATAAGTGTGTGTGTGTGTGTGTGTATTTTTGTTACCATTGGTTTGTGAAGGTTAAAATATTAATTTAATTTTTTTTAATTTAAATGTAATTACCTTCTGGACTCCGCCAGACTCAACTCGGACTCGGCCATTAAGGACTTGGACTTACTCTCTCAGGGGTGGGGCCAAAAAGTGCTTGGCCCTACTAATTGCTGCTCGCAGCTCTCTTTGTATTTTATTTTTAACAAGCACAGTACAAATTTCTTTCCTTTTTGTTATGTTATATTAACAAAACAAAAAATACACGACAAACTATTTAGGTGAAGCAGAATAAATTTCAAAAACATAATGAAGCAAGGCAAACTGGACAAAACAGACCAATAGGAGCCAGCCAGGTATAAACAGTAGAAATATGAGGGATTGATATGAATACATACATGTATTTAATAAAATCACATATAAAAAATCCGTGCGTGTGTTGCTTACTAGTTGTGAATACTAGTTTCTCTCTGTAGTTTAAGAGCACTAGGAAGGGCTGGGCTTGAACACGCCCATTGAGTACAGCGCTACAGCCAGAGGACCCGGATGTGAGCTACAGCGATAGCAGCCGAGAATCAAAGGTGAGCTGCTGAGATTTAAATCGCTTCATTTAGTTAGACACATCATACCTACTTTGTAATGGGAAAAAAACTGTAATAAGAATATTTTAGCGTAGTAATTAGTTTGACTTAGTCTAATGGTGTGCTTCATTTAGTGGGTCGGATTAGTCAGTTTAGTTGGCTTGTTTCCTTTTCCTTTCGGATTAGCTAGCATGCTAACTCGCTCTTGTTGAGTCTGACCACTTGTTTTGCGCTCGTTGTCAACCCCTGAAGCACTGAAAAGTCTAAAGCTGACCATAGGAATTAATCAACACTAACACACACGTTACATGACCACTCTGGGAAAAGTCAAATACGCGTTGGTTGGTTAGTTAGGATTTCACGCTTAGCTAATGATAAGTTATGTATTGGCCTGCCTTACTTCCTGTCTAACAGCTAACACCACGCTAATGGAACTACATCTGTTACTCCCCGTAAAACACGGTTTTTAATATTTTTTTTTTCTTTCAGATTTACTTCGAAGAAATGAAAAGGCACTGTGCATTATTTTGAATCTGACTGTTATCCTGTGCTGGTGTTAATTAATTTCGGGAGACAGCTAATGTGGAGTGAGAGAGAGGGGGGAAGCTGCCTAGCGCTCTCACTTGATCAGGAGTTTGTTTTGACTCCGGAGAATTGTTCTAAGACAAAAGAATTCCGCATTTCACAGAAATCCTGTCACCTGAATTTGTGGGCAGTTTTATTCCAGATGTTATGTAAACCAATAAGTTTGCCGTATCTTTCCTACTGACTCTGAAGGAGCCTCGCTAGTTATGCGGAAGTGCAGAATGGACTGTGTGTCTGACACCATCAAGTCACAGCAGAGAGCTGTAACATTCTATGGATCCACCACATCTCATTAGTTTCTGTCGTCTCATGGTGTTTTGTGAAGAAAGAGACAGCTAGATTTGTTCTTTTGAACTCGATTTAAGGTCCATCTATTTTGGCAGGTATATATATATATATATATATATATATATATATATATATATTAGATATATATATATATATATATTAGATATATATATTAGATATATAGATATATAGTGTGTGTATATATTTATATATGATGCTAGAACTGAGCTGAGAGAGAGAAGGAGATTGAAGTTAGACTGGGTGGTTGTGTTTCAGATGAACTTGGTATCAACCTGGCAGAATTTATATTCTAAACATCATGATTCATGGCAGTGGAGTGGTCAACAATAGGCCCGGGTGTATAGCAGGCTTCATTGGCATGTGTTGTGTTCATGTCCTCACTGGTCACAGGACGCGTAAACACAGTAACGCTGTTCATCTATTTAATTCATTCTCTAGTCTCCATTCTTCAGCCGTTAACATATGCAGCAGTCTAACCACATTTGTACCAAAGTTTTGTATGAATAAAAACCATAAACAGATTAATTCTTAAACAGTTTCTTTTCATTATGTGTTCTGTCCCATATGCACTTTTTCGGTTTCCCTCAGATGCAGACTATAAAATGTGTGGTGGTGGGAGACGGTGCAGTGGGAAAGACCTGTTTATTGATCTCCTACACAACCAACAAGTTCCCTTCAGAATATGTGCCTACGGTGAGTGTATGAAATTAATCAGTTTACCTTAGCAGATGAAAACCTACATTGAAACACGCAAAGAAAGCGGCACTGAGATGCGAAAACAAAAGCGAAAAGGAACAGAGGAATTAAAGAGAGGAAGTAGACCTTTAAAAATGGAGTTGAAATGAGTACTGTGAGTTGGACGTCCTAATGCACCAACAGTGCCTCTGGTGGTGTTATTAACAGTAGGATCCAGCTGTTAAGCCCAAGAAATTAGTTTCCACATGTACCTGATGTGACTGAGCTTGCCTGTCTTTTGTCATGTCCTGGCACATTGTGTTGTTTATGTGTACGAGTACAACACCCAGTTTTCAAATGAATCTGTATGGATAAGAATCTCCACTGTGTTCCTTGTAATCCCATTCTTCCTGTATGTCGGTACTTTTATAATGCTCGTAATTTTAAAAAAGTAGGATGAGCAGTTGGAAGTTTTATCAACAATTTTGGTAGAGAGAAAAAAGGCCAAACAGAAAATAAAATTGTTTAACAATTGGTTATATTTGGTCTTCACTTATGGTGTTCCCTTTTATTTCTGTACACTTATGACCAACAAAGTTCATGTCCTTTTTTCATTATTATGTAGCATACAGACTCTTGGAACACTAATTGGAACACTAGCTGACTTGTTATAACTATAATAAGCTAAACTGTCCCACAAATCTCTTCTAAATTTGCATAATGGCTTATAACAAGTGCTCAAAGAGCTCCTAGAATATTCCAGTGTTTTTGGCTTTACCATAAGTAAACTGGTGAATATCTGTGTTTAAATTGGCAAAATTGGGCTTGTGTAGGATTTCAGGAAAGTGTATACAAGTTATTTACTGTTTTATATTTGATTTGCTTGTGTTAAGATTAATTTGGCAATAATCAAATCTATACAATAACTTTGATCTTAACAGATCTGTAATATCTGCAGACAATTGGAAACTCTTTACAGTGAATTAATTTCATGTTGAAAAATAGCTTCATCATTTTCTTAATGATGTTTGTATTTTATTTGTATTTTCATAATTGCAGGCAAAAATACACAATAAGCTCTTATAACTGCAGATAGAATAATGCTGCATTCAACTAGAAGTCGTAATTCATAATTCCCGGCCTCCAGCCAGGAAAAAACAATGAAAATGCCCTCAACTTGGAGTTCCTGCTCGGGAACTCGAGAGTTTAGCAAGTGATGTAAAAATCACGGCTCACGGCATGAGCAGTAAACCCAGCAGCACTTCTTGCCTTTAAATGAGTTCTACTGTATATAGATAGCTCTAGATCAATCAACATACAGAAATATTTGCTTGTTAAATCTATAACACTGACTTATTTGAGGAGATAAATATACATCACTCATCATAGTTAGATGGGTAGCTTGTTGATGACAAAAGACCAACATGGAGGCATGTGTGGTTTTACCTGCTTTGTAGCTCGAACACACAGAGGTTGAAAATGACAGAAGCATAAATATTCCTAAAAATAACTCTTGCTTATTAAAGTACTCATTAATTGGATGATATACCATTTTACAACTGTGGAAGTGTCATGAGGGAAGGTACTAACTTTCAGAGAGGGATGACTGTTATATTATTATTTAGTTTACTATTCAGTAAGTTCAGTGGACATGTCCTTATTAAATAAAAGATAAAAGCAAAGCTGCACTGATAAAAACAGCACAGAATTCAGGCACGCCCAGTAACGTGTCTTTAGTTAGTAAATGTATTGTTTCATTATAGGAGTGGATAGTGGATTATATTACCTTTTTGTTGTCAAAAACTAGTGGAGAGTCTTCCTCAGTTTGGCTACAGAGGGACAACTTCTAAAACACAATTGAAGCTGATTGTACTCTAGTCTTTGACCTAGAGTACAATTTAACCAGCAATTTTCACACCTACCTGATATGTGCAGAAGCACTTACCCAGGGTCTTTCATTTGAGTCCTGCGGTAGCCGGTGTTATACGTGGAGCGTATTAGCACAGTTAGAGTGGGATCAAGTAAGGCAGGGACCGGCAAAGTCACAGAAAGACTGATTGTGTGTGTGTGCTGTTGAAAAATTCTTATCTATTCAAAATGGTTATCCTTGGGCCTCATAAGAGGTTGCATGACTATTAATTTTTATTAGTCGACCAAAAAAGGAAATAAAATAAATAGTCAACTAGTCGTCTTTTCCCTAATAAAAAAACTGGGGATATTTGTAGTAGTACAGTGAAGCAACAAAGAAATCAAAACCCCTGTTTAACAGCTATGTTTTTAAAACAAAAATAAATAAATCAATGGAATGAATGGACAAAATAAGCAGTCTACACATTATATTATACTATTTAATGATGAACCAATTCTTAAATATTTAAGACCTAGAGGCCCAATTGAAATAAGCTGATTCTGGACCTGAGAGGACATGGCACAGAAAATCATGTCTACTTAAATAATCAATACGAAACACCACAAAGGAAACCACTTGAATCACAAAATAGTTTCTTATTCAAATAATAAAATAAAGTGTATTTACATTCACATGTCATTATTACATAAATTTTCCAACCCAAAAATTACTCAATAACAAACACAAATATATATTTAGTGAGCCAATTACCCACTACTAGTATTGCAGGTGACTCACGTATAACATTTTTGCACTTATGGTGGGCCCCCCTACAAAAGGACACTCGTAAATGCTGGGAAATATAAAATAGATGGCTACCTCCTTACTCCTTAGGCTGGCCAGATTAAGTTCTTAAATTCAGAGGGGCTGCACTTCACTCATGGGTAAAAAAACAAAAACCCTCAACTCGCGCACCACTCCTGAAGCAGTGGTTTTCTCATCATTCACAGTGGCACAGCATTGCCAGAGGATGTTTGAGCCTTGTGGAAGCTCCGACCACTGTCTGTTTGGCCCTCTGTGACTTCACAGCTGATTCATGGCTATTAAACACAAGAGCAGATTATGTAAAAATCGAGTGCATAATCAACGGATAAATGGATTTTGAAACACACGTTTCTAAACTAAGGTTTTGTAACAGTGCCACATTTATTCATAACCAGGCGCTCAGGAGTACATTTGTTGGACTTGCTCACTGGCAGTGAAGGCTGGACGTCCTCTCTCCCCTGTCATTTACAGTGATGCTAGCGTATTGCCGCCATCATTTATTGAAGAGATAACGTGTGGCTTCAGTGTGTCAGGAACTGGGAATTAGATGATTAACTTGAGTGAGAAATATGGGTAGAATATTTTTTAAAATATAAAACATTTAGTCAGAAATTGTAGAAGAGGCATTCATAAATTTTGTGCAGTAGACAAACAAGAAAATTTTTTAAATCGTGTCCTAATTACACTTTGTGTTAATATAAAAATGTCTGGATATTTTGAACAAAGGAAGGGATGAAAGGATGTTATCGTTCTGTTTAGAACGATAACATCGTCCCGCTGTAGCAAAGTGACTGTACTGAATGCATGACTGTTCTCTTTTTCTCTTATTCAAGGTATTTGATAACTATGCAGTCACTGTGATGATTGGAGGAGAGCCATACACACTTGGACTCTTTGACACAGCAGGTACAATGAATCAGGTTAAAGATAAATAACTGCGCATAATTAATCCCAGAACTTGACTACTGGTTACTCTGAAAAGGGGCAAAGATGTGTATGGCTGAAGGCCTCAAAAATTGCAGAAACCACCTTTAAACTTACAAGCTCACCTACTTTTTGTGGTTTTGTTTTGGCTGGTATGAATGAGTGCTGAAATCAGTCTTTGTGGACAAACATCTTATGTAACAGAGTTAGCCCAGTGAGCTCTGCGGTTGTTTGTTCTCTTGGTAGATACATCATATGGTTCACCAAATCAATGCAAACTTTCTGTCCAGAACAATTAGACCAAGGCTTTAAAATTTGGTTTAAATTAAATCGTGTATGCATTTAACTATTCGGCTAAAAATGACGTAATTTAGGTATTACACTTTAATAGGATCACCTCTACCCCTGATCATTCATGCAATTATCCAGTCAGCCAAACATGTGGCAGCATTAGGGTTATCTTAAAGTTAGGACATTTCAGGACAGGTTTCTGTATTCCTTTTTTTCTACCTAGAGTTAAGATAAGATTTATTTAAATTGGGAGTTGTTCTATAATAGTTGCTGTCCTAAATAAGAGTGTAACTGTTACTAAACAGAGAAGACAGAATTTTCAATTTCTGATGTTTCTCTAATATGGCCCCAGGTTATACTTAACTGGTGCTTTTCAGGTTGATCACCATTATGGCAGTCGGTTCCATGTTCGTTTTAAACCTGTGCCTCTACTCTGTTTACCTCTAATTTAAAAACTACAGTGGTTAAAGTAGGCATCTACAGTCCCAAGGACCTTCAAAATGCTTGATTAACTCTTTTGTCATTAACTCATTTGCCATTTAGGTCAAGAGGATTATGACAGGCTACGGCCGCTGAGTTACCCTCAGACAGACGTTTTTCTTGTCTGCTTCTCCGTTGTCTCACCTTCCTCTTTTGAGAATGTCAGAGAAAAGGTTAGTGTGTGATGTGCAAATGAGATGTTTATGTATATTTTTATCTGTCTTAAAAGCCCACAGAGAGATTGTAGATATTTAGAATTAATATTTTCGATCACCTTGATTAGGCCATTTACTTTTACATGGTCTATGTATGAGCATTAAAAGCAAGTACAGCAAGTTAGCGATGTCACGAGAACCGATACTTCGGTACCATGTCGGTACCAACATTCTTAAAAGGTGAAGGTACTTGCTTGTCGGCAGTAGCGTGGGTACTGATGTTGCAATTCTTCCGGAAGGGAAGGGGGCAGCAAATACGCGTAAGTGTTTTAGTCGGTCCACAAGTGCTAAAGAAGAAGAAGAACGCCTACAAGCACACAGGAAAAACTACAGAAGATTAGCTCCGCCCAACTCGTTGAGAGGAAAGGTAGCATTGGTTGCCTGTGTGCAACCGATGCTATCGCCCATTTCAGACAAAGCGAGGAAACACCTGGAATTTGGCAAAGCACCTGAAAGACGATCCTATATTATGTTTAAGACAGCTGGCATTGTAGCCGTGAAACCAGCTAATGTTATGCTCCATGTAATGTTTGCGATAGCCAGTTATTTGTTAATGACCCTAATGCATTGCAATGTTATAAACTACCTCCTAATGGGCCACCATGCATCGCCATTCAGCCCGTGTCCTGTGAGCAAAATGTAGCCTAATGTCACTAATAATTATTTAAATGTTCATGCTTTTAATAAATCTTTTTGGCCTGCCACCATATCATTGAGTTTAAACTAATGCATTCAGAGTATAAGGTGTGTGTGTGTGTGTGTGTGTGTGCGTGCACCTTAGTACTCATTATTAGTACTGTTCTATTGGTCATTGTCAGACAGTGTTTGATAACTAAAATTCTCTCACTCTGCCAGAGTAGGATGTCCTCCAGGAATTTAAAAAAAATTGTTTTATTTATTTATTTATTTAAACCACACCGTGGTATCGACTTTGGTATCGAGTATCGTGTACTTTTGGTGGTATCGGTACTGACTACTAGATTTTTGGTATCGTGACATCCCGACAGCAAGTGTATGATGTTAGAGACACAGAATTTGCAAATGGTTAGTTGTGGTTATGAGTATTTGTAAAGGATCTACTTCTCCACATTTTTCAACCACCATTTTTCATGTAGATCTCCTCTCTTCCTCATTTATTTCATTCTCTGTCTTTCACTCTCTCTGTGTCCTTTCTCTCTCTCTCTCTCTCTCTCTCTCTCTCTCTGTGTTCTTTCACTCTCTCGCCTTCAGTGGGTACCAGAGATCTCCCACCACTGTCCTCGAACTCCATTCCTGCTGGTTGGTACTCAGGTGGATTTGAGAGATGACAGTAACACAGTGGAGAAACTCGCTAAGAACAAACAGCGCCCACTGTCGCCCGAGAGTGGAGATAAACTGGCCAGAGACCTCCGAGCAGTGAAATATGTGGAGTGTTCTGCTCTTACACAGGTACAAACCTACAGCAGAACCACTTTCTCCAGCTTTGTCCTGTTGTGATTTTTCTTCCTACAGTATAGTTTGAAAACAGCACGATTTATTTGTTCATGTAGTTTTTTTTGTAAATGAGTGATGCCTAGATATGTATGTGTACCTGATATGTGCACGTATTAAGCACTACACTGACACGAGGCTACATTTACTTGCCACATAACCCTTTAAGGGTCTGACATGTAGCTTGATTTAAAGAGAAATATCTTCATTCAGTTGTGATCAAAATTATTCAACCCCCATTGCAAATCAAGTTTATCAAAATTGACAGACTTTCAGCTGTTTGCAATGAACAAATCAAACAAAAGCAATTGAAATGGTTCAACACAACAAACGTTTCAAGTGGTTTCCCCAAATTCAACTGAAAATCCAACATGATTTCTCCAGTTTCAAAAATTTTCAACCCCCTGGATAGAATCCCTCACAACAGCACAATTATGCAAAGCAAGTGTTGTCTCAAGCACACCTGATGCAACTAATCAAGGGCTTCATTAGTTGCACCAGGTGTGCTTGAGCTGGAACACATGAAATACCTGAACCGGCTAGGGGTAGAAAATTCATGAAATACCTGCACAGGGCAGACAAAGGAAGCTCTCAATGGCTGCAACCAGATTTCTGAGAAGACAGGTTGTGAAAAACCCTCGAGTGACTGCAAAAGACCTGCAGCAAGAGTTGGTGGCAACAGACACTGAGGTTTCAGTGAGAACAGTAAGGCGCAAACTAAACGCAGAAGGTTTTCATGTCAGAACTCGGACGTAAACCACTACTAACCCAAAAGCACAAAAAGTCAGCTCAAAATCATATATAAATAATCCACAGAAATTTTGGGGTTCTGTGGAGCGATGAAACAAAACTGGAACTTTTCAGCACGATGGATCAGCAGTATGTCTGGCGGAAGAAGAATGAATAAAGAACACTCTGTCCACAGTCAAGCATGGTGGTGGCTCGGTGATGCTCTGGGGCTGCTTTGCATCCTCTGGCACTGGAAACCTGCAGTGTGTGGAAGGCATGATGGATCCATGTAAGTATCAGGAAATCCTAGGAAAACACGTCATGCCATCTGTGAGGAAGCTGAAGCTTGGGCGTCATTGGACCTTCCAATAATCCCAAGCATACCTCAAATTCCACCAAGGCGTGGTTGCAGAAGTCGTCCTGGAAGATTCTACAGGGCCATCACGGTCACCTAACTTGAACGCCATAGAAAATCTCTGGTGGGATTTGAAGAAGGCGGTTGCAGCACGCAAATCCAAGAATATTACTGAACTGGAAGCCATTGCTCATGAAGAATGGGCTAAGATTCCTTAGGAATGCTGCCAGAAGCTATGCATCTTGTTTGCAACAGGTCATAACAGCAAAAGGGTTCTCTAATAAGTACTAAATATGCTTTCCATGAAGGGGTTGAATAATTTTTAAACTGTAGAAATCATTATAAGTTGCATTTATAAATAAATTTATTTATATATATATATATTTATAAAATATGAGAGAGAGAGAGATAATACAATTCATTGTATTGAACTGTTTTGTTGCTTTGTTTGATTTGTTCATTGCAAAGAGCTGAAAATCTGTACATTTGGACAATAAACCTGATTTGCAATGGAGGGTTGCATAATTTTGATTGCAACTGTATGTAAAAGGATATTAAAAGTCTACACACCCTTGTGAAATAGCAGGTTTTTGTAAAGAAAAAGAATGACTAAGATAAACGTCAGAACGTTTCCCAACTTTAAGGTGCAATTAAAGTATACTAGAGCTGCAACAACTAATCGATAAAATCGATAATAATCGATTATGAAAATCGTTGTCAACGAATCTCATTCTTATTATATAGTTGGTCTGCGTGCGGCACGGGGAGATTTACTCATTACGTTACTTCTGTTCTGAAAACACGCTTCGGAGAGTAAATACTAAAGCTTTGTCCCAGATGAAGTACTGTACACTTACACTATGCACTCTGCACTACCGTCTAGTGTGTGGATTTTAGAAAGGTAATATCATCTCAAATATAACACTAGCTGGTTTCTTTTTACTAACCGGAAGTATAAGCCACTTCCTAGGTGACGGCGCATGACATCATACGCACGTGATGTGACGCCGCTAGCTTTATTAGACACCCAGAGTCACAGACTTTCTTCAATTTACTGTTTGTCAACGTTACCTTTTATAAAAAGTAATGCATAAATACTATTATATAATATAAACTTATATTAGTTTATATTATATATAAGTATTTATGCATTATTTTTATGGATGCACAAAAAGCACTGAATTAAACAACAGTCCTGAATTAATAATATACATTCTGGTGTGTGTCTGTGTGTATTGGGTTCTTTTCAGTCTTATATAATTGGACAAACAGTTGTGTAAAGTTTTATTCTAAAGTTTATATTTTTAACACTCAGTTTGTGGATTTTATTTTAAATAAACTAAAAAATTGTACTCAAAGTTTGCCCCCCCCCCATCCGATAATCAAAAAAATAATCAGCCAACTAATCGATTATGAAAATAATCGTTAGTTGTAGCCTTAAAAATGTTTTATTGTTTTTCACTTAATATTTATACATTGTCATTTCACATTGAGGGTGGAAAAAGTTCTGACATGATTTATCTTAGTTTCATTTTTTTTTTTTTTTTTTTTTTACATCACAGCTGCCATTTTAACAGGGGTGTGTAGACTTTTTCAATCTACTGTACCTACATCGAAAAAGATTGAGGCCAGTGCAGTCATGCAAGCTGCACAATTCTTTTAATAATCTGTGAAATAGAGGAATATTCATCCTGTCAACATTTAAACCTGATTCACTTTGCAATCAGTCCTTTATAGTCTGTTAAATTTGTGCATTTGCCATGGGAGAGAGCAGCTGCAGTTAAGAAGCTGTCAACAGCACCAACTGGCAACAGGAAACTGTATTATTCGAATAAATGTCTTGTTATAGTAACAGAGATTCACCTTTATCACTATATCATAACATACATGTTCTATCCCTTCTGTTGCTCCCTACAGAGAGGATTAAAGAATGTCTTTGATGAAGCCATCTTGGCTGCCTTGGAGCCTCCTGAGACCAAACCCAAGAAACGCTGCATTCTCTTATAAAAGAAATTTGGGGAGAAAAATGTGAGGCATTCAGACAGTGCCTTTAGTTTTACAAAATTAAGAGTGGTTTGTGTGGTAATATGCTGACATCTCTCTTCCTGACTAATGACCACAAAAAAATTGATGCCTTCAAACCATGGAAATGGATGACTGGCATGCTTTTTTTCTTTCTTGTTATTTGGTTTAACAAGTTTGCCATTACTTAAACATACAACCACTTAAATGTGTTTTTCTCATCCCTTTTGACTTTGTTTAGCCTCAGCAGTCTTTAAAAGAAAAAGAAAAAAAAGAGAGAGAGAAGATGACCATGCTAAAGTGATCACTTGTTTTCCTCCTTTCATTCCTTTGCATTGAGGCAATTGGAACTCCAAGTGTTTCTTACCACCTCTGCTCTCTGCAGGACTTAAACTTTTTTTTTTTTTTTTTTTTTTAATGATTGTGGTGTATTAATAATGACACAAGTATTGTATGATTTATCATTTTTATTTTGGTGAATGGGTGTATAACAGTTAGGACTTGGAGATTTTAGTACAATTTTTTAATATTGTTTGATTTCTTTTGTGCTGTTTTTTTTTTAGGTGCCACTTCATCACCTTGGTTGGTCTTTTTTAATTTTAAGGAATATTAAATGCATTATAATCTATTGCATTATAATCTATTACATTGGTAGCCATAGTAATTAAAGCAATAATTACAAGTAATAAAAATGCAGGATGTGGAACTGATGTGGGAGTAGATTTTATGTGTAACTGTAATTAAAAAAAAAAAAAAAAAAACCTGAATTGTAAACAGACCTTTGTCATATTTTCTGCATTTATGCATTTTGTTCCAAATCAAATACAGAAGTGGTCTTTATTACTCAGGGAATTTACCTTGATGTCCATAGTATTTTGACCTGGTTCGATTATAGTAGAAATGGTTAAACTCAATCAATTTCTGAAAAGAATTTGTTTAAAACTTGTATGTTTCCGAATCAACAGAAAGTAGTCATTTATTGCAAACTGCCTTGCAAACCCTTGTTTTGATAAATGTTAGTTTATTCTGAATTGCACAGACAGTCAATAGGACTCGGATTCACATTTTTACCAGCAATATACAAATATTCATTTTGTATCAAAAATGGAAAAAAAAATCAAGAGGCATTCTTTCATTATTACTAAGTGATCTAGATTAAAGATGTGTATTAAGATCCTCTTAAACGTGATTGTGAACCATCTTATTTGCATTGCACTTATCTTCTTTCCATAATCAGGCATTACTTTATTTGAAGTTGGTGTACAAACACAACATCTCTCTCTGGAGTGATTAAATTTCTTTCTCATTAACAGAAAATCTGGAAAAGGGAATTTGGTCTACAGGTGCATCTAAAAGAAAATCTGAATATGGTGGGGGGGGAATTTCCGTAATTTAATTCAAAAAGTGGAACTTTCATATATTCTAGATTCATTACACAGAAAGGGAAATATTTCAAACCTTTTTGTTTTTTTGTTTTGTTTTAATCTTGATTATGACTTATAGTTCATGGAAATCAAAAATCCAGTATCTCAAAATATTAGAATAAAGAATTTATAATACAGAAATGTCGACCTGAGAAGAGCTCTAATCAGCAAATGAACCTGCTAATCAAAACACCTGCAAAGGTTTCCTGAGCCTTTAATCTCTGTCTGGTTCAGTACACAACCACAATCATGGGAAAGATGAAAGTAAATTTTGCATTTTGTTTGGAAATCAAGGTTCCAGAGTCTGGAGGAAGAGTGGAGAGGAACAGAATCCAAGGTGCTTGAAGTCCAGTGTGAAGTTTCCACAGTCAGTGATGATTTGGGTACCATGTCATCTGTTGGCGTTGGCCCACTGTGTTTTCTCAAGTCGAAAGTCAATGCAGCGTCTAACAGGAGATTTTAGAGCACTTCATGCTTCCATCTGCTGACAAGCTTTATGGAGATGCTGATTTCCTTTTCCAGCAAGATTTGGCACCTGCCCACAGTGCCAAAACTACTAGTAACTGGTTTACTGACCATGGTATTACTGTGCTTGATCGGCCAGCCAACTCATAATTCTATAAATGTAATTAATATAATATATAGCTGTTCCTCTTGCTGTGATACAACTGATCAGAGGTTTATTTATTTATTCACAATTACTGCCAAGGTTGACCAGAGCTGAGGTGTAGATATAAAATCCACTTCATGAAGCCAATCATTCTCAGATGATATCATTAGTCCCTGTAGTCTTAGGCATTTGACATGCTGCACTTTCTGACTTGCTGCATGGCAGCTTGAGACAGAGACTGAATGTGACGGACATGTGTGCATGGAGTAACATAATATACTAAGTGAAATTGCTTTTCATCTGATTCATTCTGAAACTGAGAGATGGTAAGTGATTGAGCATTTGTTGCATGTATTGAAAGTCTGGAATGAGCTGCTATTAAGTCGTCTATATACATGAGGATTTGGAGCCCCACTACTCAGCAGTTGTATAACAGCTATAATCAGCATACTGCCCCAAAGGATATGAATATCTTCCACTGGTGTATGGAAGAATATTAGGTCAAATTCACAATCATAAAATAAAATCAATGTACATAACGATCAAAATTGTGACCCTATAAAAAAAATTATGTAATTATTTTATAGTAATAAAATAAGGGGGTAAAACAGGATACTCGATCGGTCTTGGTGGGATAAAATAGCTACATCTCAATTCAGACATAATGACTGTGACCAAATTTGAAAGAGTTGTACAACTGGATATTGTGAGAGGACTTTATAAATTAGCCTGTAATGGGGGTGCTACAATGCTTCATGTCAATTGCTTTGTAACCCTTCCCAAACTGATGTATTTCAATCACCTTCCTCATCATTTCTGGATTTTTTTTTCAACTTTGGCATAGTGTGTTACTGGGTAAGACATTTTAACCAACTTGCTGTTGAAAAAGTTCTAAAAAAAAAAAAAAAAGTGTGTGTGTGTGTATCTATGCATGCATGTGTGTGCGCATGTGTGTGTGTGTGTGTGTGTGTATGTATGTGTGTTGTGGTCATGCACTGTCCCTCACCTGGTGGCAGGTGTATGTGTACTGTGCTGCTGGTTTGTAGCTCTCTCTATGCTCCCCCAGCAGGTGGGGCAGTTTGTCCGGGTCTGAGAGGCAACTAAAGTTATGGATGATTTTGTTCATTTTGGTGAAAAATTCAGTTTGAATGTGGTTATATTTAGTGCATTCAGTGAGGAAGTGCAGCTCTCTATGTTTCCATATCTCTATGGACCTTGCTGCATTGCCATGCTTTAAAAGGAAAGGTTCTTTCCCAAATTGTTGCCACAAAGCTGGAAATGTACAATTGTCTAAAATGTCTTTATATGCTGTAGCATTAACAGTAACATTACCCTTCACTGGAACTAAGGGGCCCAAACCCTGAAAAACAGCCCCAGACCATTATCCCTACTTCACCTACACTTGATTGGTGGTACTGTTGTACAGCAGAATTAGGTGTAATGTGTTACTGTGATCTAATTACTTTTTCTGATAACTCAGTGATGTAATGCATTACATTTTAAATTTATGTAATTTGATTACAGTTACTGATGTCAATAAAACTATGTTACTTGCATTACAAATTTATTGTTAAGAAAACAATATTAAGTAAAATGTATTTTTAACATAAATCAAGTTTTGTCTGGAAGATTTTTTTCTTTAGCCCTGAATAATTCTCCACTTGGAGCGGTTTGTCTCTACATAACTGAACATCAGTAAAAGAAGACCGCCTGTAATTTTATATCTTCAGTGAACAGAGGCGAGACCAATCAGACAGGGTTTACAGGAAAATACGTTAAAACACTCGCGTCTTACTGGCTGACAGCTCTCAATTCTGCCAAACGCTAGCTCACAGTCTGTGTGAGGAAAAATGCATATATGACAAGGTGTGTAAATGTCTATATGAGTTCCAGTTTACATGAACATGATATGAGCAGAGCATAAGGAAAGATAATGTACTTTGCATGGCATTTACATTTACATTTGTGGCAATTGGCAGATGCCCTTATCCAGAGTGACTTACATTTTTCCCATTTTATACAGTGAGCAGTTGAGGGTTAAGGGCCTTGCTCAAGGGCCCAGGAGTGGCAGATTGGTAGTGCTAAGATTTGAACTCATGTCCTTCCAATCAGGAGTCCACTGTCTCCCCTTGTGCCTCCCCTTGGCTAGCGACTCCAAACTAGCCTAGTTAGAAAAGTTTTATATTTGATCAGTCTGGTAGTTCTACAAACAGTTATAACACCCGAGGCAAGATTTTTGATGAATGAAACTTATTCTGATCATATCATACACTGACAGCTAAGTTACCTCCATAAAACAAAACTCTATGCTACTAGCTGAGCTGGAAAAAATGCAAGAAAAAATGCATGGAATCAGTCTATTTAGAAGTAGGTTTTTAAATATTTCTTGATGGAGAAGAATCTTGGCTCAGCCCTGGATGATTAACAGTCCAGCTAACACCCCTGGACAACACCCGAGGCAAATTTAATGATAAATCCAACCTTTTTTGATCATGTCATACATGTAATGACATAATATATGTAATGACATATAATGTATGACATTGAAGGACTATTAGTTTCACTTTGTAGTGTATTTTTGTAGGTTTGATAGATTTTGAAAGTAACGTGAAAGTAAAGTAATTAGTAATCTGATTACTTTTTACATGCTGTAATCAGTAGTGTAACCAGATTACAATTTTAAAGTAGTAATTAGTAATCTGTAGTGGATTACTTTTTTTGAGTAACTTACCCAACACTGTTCATTAGTGAAATCCACATCTCAAAGAATTCAGGCCATCATAAAAGCCTGAGGAGAAGCAACAAAGTACCAATTGTGATTTGTTCCTCAACACTGAGTGATTCCATAATTTTTCCTCTACATGATCTAAAAAAAACTCCATTAATTAAAACAATTTAATTTAACTTGTTTGCGGTATTTCATGAAGCCAGAATGTTCAGCTATTAAACAAAAATTCTTTTGTGTCGTATCTGTGATTTTTTTATTTGTTACGAAGTAAAAAACCTGGGTGAAAATCCTCTAAGTGTGGTGATTCCATACTTTTTGCCAGGGGTTGTAGGTGCAGAACTGTGGCTTCTTTGGCCCCTGTGAGCACTTAGGTTTATTGAAGGTGGAGTAGTGGGACTCTAATATTGGTGAACACAGATTTTCTTGCTACAGATTCTCAGGCAGCTTGAGTTCTATGTTTTGACGGGGCCATTCTAATATATTCAGGTTCTTGGTTTTGAACCACTATGTAGGCTAACCACTTTAGGCCACCACCAACATGCTTCTCCGTGCACATCTCAGGGACTTCTCAGGGTCATGAGCAGTGTTGGGATTCAGCCAAATGTTACACTTTGCTCCAAGACCAATAAATTCAATTCTGGTCTTATTAGACAATGGAACCATTTTCCGCACGTTTGCTGTGTCTCCAGCACTGGATTTCATGTTCATGTTTTTTTAATAATGACTTTATTTTCACTAATCAGCTGCTCTTCCCAGCTTTGTGAAGTGTCTGGTCAATGTTTTTCCTGTAAACAGCTTCTTCCATCTGAACTGTGTATACTCTCTAGCACTTCTCTGACTAACACCCTCTTTACCTGGTCACTGACTTTCGGTGACTTTTTGGAGTTACAGTTTCCATATTCTTTCCATTTTTTAATTAATGGATTTAGTGGTGCTCCACAGGATGTTCAAAGCAAACCTTGATTGATATTTTTTGTTTGAACTTTTTGATAGCTCTTTATTTAGATATATTCTCTAATAAACTCTGGCTGCTTTGTTGGAACTGGTGTATTTATAGTGAGATCACATGACATTGACTGAACGCAGATAGACCCCATTCAACTAATTTTGTGACACATGATGGCAACTTATGATGCACCAGACTTCATTTAGGGGTTTTACAGTAAAAGGATGTCTGTCTACTCAATAGTTTTTTAATAGTTAATAGTAGTTTAATAGTTTAGTAATTTGTAAATAATTTTGCAAACTGCACTCACTGTCTAAAAGTATGATCTTTGTGATTGACTGGACAGTTGAAGGCTGGGGAAAAAACCCCCAGATTTTTTTCTAATCTTCAACTGTCCAGTTTGGGTGAGCCTGTGCCCATGATAGCCTCAGATTCTTGTTCTTGGCTGACAGGAGAGGAACCTGATGTGGTCTTCTGCTGTTGTAGCCCATCCACCTCAAGGGTCAATGTTTTGTGCATGCTGAGATATTTTTCTGCTCACCACAGTTGTAAAAAGTGATAATATGACTTACTATATCCTTACTGGCAGATCTGGATCAGATTTTCCTCTGACCTCTCGTATCAACAAGGCATTTCTCCTCACAGAACTGTCGCTCACTCAATGTTTTTTGTTTTTCACACCATTCTGTGTAAACTCTAAAGACTGTTGAGTGTGAAAATCCCAGGAGATAAGCAGTTTCTGAAACATTCAAACCAGCCCATCTGATACCAACGACCGCACGGTTAAAGTCACAGCGATTACACTTTTTCTTCATTCTGATGTTTGATGTGAAAATTAACTGAAGTTCTTGGCCTGTATCTGCATGATTGTATGCATTGATCTGCTGCCACATGATTGGCTGATTAGCATGATTGTGCAGGTGTACTAATAAAGTGGACAGTGAGTGTATATTGAATGGCCCCCAACTTCAGTATTATGGCTTACAGTATTTTGTGTGTATTCATGACATATAATCCCAAATACATCAGTTTCAGTTCCAGTTTCCAACACTACAGAACACAATATGGAAAAGCTCAAGGGACGATTCCTTACAGTACATCTGATCACAATGTACACCCTGCAGAATAGGAACATGCTAATAATCTGTTCTCTCTCTCTCTCTCTCTCTCTCTCTCTCTCTCTGGCTTTTCTCTTCTACACCTGTAGTGATTTGTAATCCCACTATCCGGTGTCCTGTAGAAGATGATGGGTTCCTTTTTCAGTCTGGTTTTTTGAAAGTTTCTTCCTCATCTTTGTCTCAAAGAGTTTTTCAATAAATAAGAGTTTAATAAGAGCCAGGGATCTCATACCCACCCAGCCCTCCCCATACACCCACAGCAAATTTTGAGTCAGCTGACCACTTACTGTAATGTACACCCACTTGCCAATTTATTAGGAACCCTGGCACATCTGCCCATTCATTCAAATGTTTAATCAGACTATCATACTGCAGCAGCTCAGTGAATAAAATCATGAAAACACAGGTCAAGAGCTTCAGTTAATGTTTAGCTCAAACATCAGAATAGGAAAACAATGTGATCTAAGTGACTTTGACCATGGCATGGTTGTTGGTGCCCAATAGGCTGGTTTTCAGTATTTCAGAAACTGCTGATCTTCTGAGATTTTCATGGATAATATACTCTAGAGTTCACACAGAATTGTGTGAAAACAACAAACAAAAAACACCCTGTGGGCAGTAGTTCTGTGAGTGGCAATACATTGTTAATAAGAAAGGTCAAAGTAGAATGGACAGATTTGTTCACGCTTGTTTAAAAAATTCACAAAAAACTCATGAATCTCAAACAACTTCAAGCAAAACAGGTTTATCAAAAAAACACTTTTAAATATAGGTGTGCAACAATTATTGACACCCTTTTAGTCAATACTTTGTGCTACAGCCAAGATAACAGCTCTGAGTCTTTCCCTATTATGCCCGATGAGGTTGGAGAATACATGGCAAGGGAACTGAGACCATTCCTCCACACAGAATCTCTCCAGACCTCCAAATTTCAAGGTCCACGTTGGTGGACTCTCCTCTTCAGTTCATCCCTCAGGTTTTCTATGGGTTAGTCAGAGGACTGGGATGGCCATGGCAGGACCTTGATTTTGTGGTCAGTAAAGCATTTTTGTGTTGGTTTAGATGTATGTTTTGGATCATTGTCCTGCTGGAAGATCCAACCACGGCCCATTTTAAGCTTTCTGGCAGAGGCAGTCAGGTGTTCATTTAATATCTGTTGATATTTGATAGAGTCCATGATGCCATGTATCCTAACAAAATGTCCAGGTCCTCTGGCAGAAAAACAGCTCCAAAACATTAAAGAGCCACCATCATATTTAACCATAGGCATAAGGTAATTTTCCATATGGCTACCGTTCGGTGCATGCGCCAAAACCACCTCTGGTGTTTATTGCCAAAAAGCTCTAATTTGGTTTCATCTGACCATAGAACCTGATCCCATTTGAAGTGCTTGTAGTGTTTGGCAAACTGAAGATGCTTGAGTTTGTTCTTGGATGAGAGTAGAGACTTTTTTCTTGAAACCCTTCCAAACAACTTGTAGTTTTGGAGACTTTCTGACCCCAACTTCCGCAATTCTCCAGCTGTGATCCTTGGAGATTTTTTGGCCACTCGACCATCCTCTTCACAGTGCATTGAGACAGTATAGACACATGTCCAATTCCAGGTTGATTCATAACATTTCTAGTTGACTTTAACTTCTTAATTATTGCCCTGATGGTGGAAATGGGCATTTTCAATGCTTTTGCTATATTCTTATAGCCACTTCCCATTTTGTGAAGCTCAACAACCTTTTGCCGCACATCACAACTATATTCCTTGGTCTTACCCACTGTTATGAATGACTAAGGGAATTTGGCCTATTTGTTACCTCATACATACAGTCTCTCACAAAAGTGAGTACACCCCTCACATTTTTGTAAATATTGATTATATCTTTTCATGTGACAACACTGGAGAAATGACACTTTGCTACAATGTAAAATAGTGAGTGTACAGCTTGTATAACAGTGTAAATTTGCTGTTCCCTCAAAATAACTCAACACACAGCCATTAATGTCCAAACCGCTGGCAACAAAAGTGAGTACACCCCTAAGTGAAAAGGGCCCAATTAGCCATTTTCCCTCCCTGGTGTCATGTGACTTGTTAGTGTTACAAGGTCTCAGGTGTGAATGGGGAGCAGGTGTGTTAAATTTGGTGTCATCGCTCTCACATTCCCTCATACTGGTCACTGGAAGTTCAACATGGCACCTTATGGCAAAGAACTCTCTGAGGATCTGAAAAAAAGAATTGTTGCTCTACATAAAGATGGCCTAGGCTATAAGAAGATTGCCAAGACCCTGACACTGGGCTACAGCACGGTGGCCAAGACCATACAGCGGTTTAACAGAACAGGTTCCACTCAGAACAGGCCTCGCCATGGTCGACCAAAGAAGCTGAGTGCACGTGCTCAGCATCATATCCAGAGGTTGTCTTTGGGATATAGACATATGAGTGCTGCCAGCATTGCTGCAGAGGTTGAAGGGGTGGGGGGGTCAGCCTGTCAGTGCTCAGACCATATGCCGCACACTGCATCAAATTGGTCTGCATGGCTGTCATCCCAGAAGGAAGCCTCTTCTAAAGATGATGCACAAGAAAGCCTGCAAACAGTTTGCTGAAGACAAGCAGACTAAGGACATGAATTACTGGAACCATGTCCTGTGGTCTGATGAGACCAAGATAAACTTATTTGGTTCAGATGGTGTCAAGCGTGTGTGGTGGCAACCAGGTGAGGATTACAAAGACAAGTGTGCCTTGCCTACAGTCAAACATGGTGTTGGGAGTGTCATGATCTGGGGCTACATGAGTGCTGCCGGCACTGGGGAGCTACAGTTCATTGAGGGAACCATGAATGCCAACATGTACTGTGACATACTGAAGCAGAGCATGATCCCCTCCCTTCGGAGACTGGGCCGCAGGGCAGTATTCCAGCATGATAACGACCCCAATCACACCTCCAAGATGACCACTGCCTTGCTAAAGAAGCTGAGGGTGAAGGTGATGGACTAAACCCTATTGAGCATCTGAGGAGCACAAGGACTCTAACATCCACCAGCTCCGTGATATCTTCATGGAGGAGTGGAAGAGGACTCCAGTGGCAACCTATGAAGCTCTGGTGAACTCCATGCCAAGAGGGTTAAGGCAGTGCTGGAAAATAATGGTGGCCACACAAAATATTGACACTTTGGGCCCAATTTGGACATTTTCACTTAGAGGTGTACTCACTTTTGTTGCCAGCGGTTTAGACATTAATGTCTGTGTGTTGAGTTATTTTGAGGGGACAGCAAATTTACACTGTTACACAAGCTGTACACTCACTACTTTACATTGTAGCAAAGTGTCATTTCTTCAGTGTTGTCACATGAAAAGATATAATCAAATATTTACAAAAATGTGAGGGGTGTCCTCACTTTTGTGAGATACTGTATGTATGTATGTATGTATGTATGTATGTATGTATGTATATGTGTATATATGTGATGTGTGTGTGTGTGTGTGTATATTGTAGGGAGTTAGCTCAGGGGGAGGGCAGAGCACAGACCTACAAGAGACGGAATGCAGGGGTTAAGGGTGTTTTATTTTAACTCAGTGTGTGTGAGTGCGTGGGGGGTCCGTGGGGGTGTGGCTGTCACGTGACCTTCTTGAGGGCGTGTCCTTCCGTGCAGTCATCTACCGGTGTGTGTGTTTTCACCGCCCGGTGGCCTCGTCCGCGCTCACACCTTTGGAGGGAGAGAGAGACGAGAGAGAGAGAGAGAGAGAGAGAGAGAGAGGTTAGTGGTCGGCGTGGATCAATATTACCGGGGTGCTCCACGTTGCGCGTCTGTAGGCCGCTGGAGAGCACGCACAGATTCTGTCTCATCACCGCCGGTCTTTCTCCTCCTGTATGGCCGGAAGCGCGCCCTTTTATCCTCCTCCTCTGTCGCCTGAGTGGTGGATTTTTCCCGCCTGACTCCCCAGTCACCGGCCGGCGTAACGTCAGCAGCCCCGCCCCGCCGTGACGGTCCTTCCGGCTGCTGGTGTGTTTGGCACGAGGCTGTCTGCTTCGTGCCGGTGCGGCAGTTGGGGAAGGAGCACCTTTCTTCTCATGCGCGCCGGCTGTTGGTCCGTCGCGACAGTACCCCCCCCTCAGCTCCGAGCCTACTGCCGCTCGGTGGTGGGCCCAGAGTGCATCTCGTCGCGAGAGCCCATCTGCGTTGCCATGCTGGGCCCCTGCCCGGTGCTTAACCTGGAACGAGAAGTCTTGTAAGGCGAGAAACCAGCGTGTTACCCGGGCGTTCGTGTCCTTGGCTTTGGCCATCCACTGCAGGGGGGCGTGGTCCGTTACGAGGACGAAGTGCCGGCCAGCCAGGTAGTACCGCAGCTCCTCGATGGCCCATTTTATCGCCAGGGCCTCTTGCTCGACGGCTGCGTACTTCTCCGCAGGGGATAACTTCCGGCTGATGTAGAGGACCGGGTGTTCTTCCCCGTCGAAGGTTTGCGAGAGGATGGCGCCAAGCCCGGTCTCGGACGCATCAGTGTGCACGGTGAATGGGAGGTCGAAGTCCGGATTACGCAGTACCGGCGCGCTGGTGAGGGCCCCTTTCAAGGCCTGGAAGGCCCTCTCTGCATCGGCTGACCACCTGACCCGATCTGGCTGACCCTTCTTCGTGAGATCTGAGAGGGGGGAAGCTACAGCAGAGAAGTTAGGCACGAATCTCCGGTAGTACCCCGCCAACCCCAAAAAGGCCAGTACCTGTTTCTTTGACGTGGGACGAGGATAATCCTTTACGGCCTCGATTTTCTTCGCCTGTGGCTTCAGCATTCCCCGGCCAATGCGGTACCCCAGGTACTGGGCCTCAGTCAGCCCTAGGTGGCACTTCTTGGGGTTGGCCGTCAGGCCGGCCTCCCGGAGCGCCCTCAGGACCTCCCTAAGATGGAACAGGTGGTCGGCCCATGTGGAGGAGTGGATGACTACGTCGTCCAGGTAGGCAGCGGCAAACGTGCGGTGGGGCCGCAGGAGGATGTCCATCAACCGCTGGAACGTGGCGGGGGCCCCGTGTAGCCCAAAAGGGAGAACCCGGTACTGCCAGTGGCCGGTGGCCGTGCTGAAGGCCGTCTTGGGTCTGGCCTCCGGCGCTAGCGCAACTTGCCAGTAGCCCTTGGTCAAGTCCAAGGTGGATATGAACCGGGCCCTCCCTAGCCTTTCGACGAGGTCGTCCACTCTGGGGAGGGGGTAGCTGTCGAACTCTGACACCTGGTTCAATCTCCGGAAGTCGTTGCACAGCCGCATGCTTCCGTCCGGCTTTGGCACGACAACGATGGGGCTGGACCAGGGGCTGCTGGACTCCTCTATGATGTGGTCCCATAGCATCCAACTAATTTCCTCCTCAATGGCTTTGCGTCGGGCCTCTGGGACACGGTAGGGCCGTTGTCTCACCACTACGCCAGGGGGAGTTTTGATCTCGTGCTGGACCAGCTGGGTCATCCCCGGGGAGGCCGAGAACACATCCGAGAACTGGTCGGTCAGCTCGGTGAGCTCCTGTCTCTGGGCGGGGGTGAGGTCCTCCCCTAACCCGACCAAGGCACGCTGGCCAGGGTCCAAGTCCCGGGTTGCGTACGCCGATACTACTGGGGCCGGTTCTATCCACTTCTTCAAGAGGTTCACATGGTAGAGCTTCCCATCCGCACGCTTACCGGGCTGTTGCAGGCGGTAGTTGACCGGGCCCCGGCGCTCGAGGACTGTATATGGGCCTTGCCACCGGGCCAGGAACTTACAGGCGCTGTTGGGCACTAACAGGAGGACCCGGTCCCCTGGCCGGAATTCTCGGGGCTGTGCTGGGCGGTTGTACACTTTCCTTTGCTCCTCCTGCGCAGCGAGCATGTGCTCCCGGACTATGGGAGCTACCCGGTCGATCCTCGCTTGCATCTCCTGCACATATTTGACGACCGAGCGGAAGGGGGACGGTTGCTCCTCCCAAGCTTCGCGTGCCACGTCCAACAGTCCCCGCGGGCGCCGGCCGAGCAGGAGCTCAAAGGGGGTGAAGCCTGTGGACGCCTGGGGGCACTCTCGGACGGCGAAAAGCACGTAGGGGAGGAGGAGGTCCCAGTTCCTCCCCTCCTCGTCCACCACCCGGCGCAGCATCCGCTTGAGAGTTTGGTTAAACCTCTCAACTAGCCCGTCGGTTTGGGGGTGGTAGACCGACGTCTTGAGGTGCTTCACCTGCAACAATCGACACAGGTTGGCCATTAGTTTAGATACAAAAGGCGTACCTTGGTCGGTCAAGACGTCCTTTGGAATCCCCACCCGACTGAACAGGAGTACCAGCTCCCTGGCGATGTTCTGGGAGGTGGCCTTGCGCAGCGGCACCGCCTTGGGGTACCGAGTGGCGTAGTCCACGATAACGAGGATGTACTCGTGGCCCCGGGCAGACTTGGGTAGGGGGCCCACGAGGTCCATGCCCACTCGCTCGAAGGGGACGCTGATGATAGGTAGAGGGATAAGGGGAGCCGGGGGGGGCTGCCGTGGAGCCGTGTGCTGGCACTGCGGGCATTGCTGGCAGAAGGCCCAGACATCCGCGTCCATCCCGGGCCACACAAAACGATCTCTCAGCTTCTCCAGGGTGTTTCGTGGCCCCAGGTGGCCGCCAAGTGGATGTGTATGAGCCAGGTGCATGACGGTGGGTGTCCTGGGTTTTGGCACCACCAGTAGGTCCACCTGCTTCCCGCGGCGGCAGGCCCGTTGGTAGAGGAGCCCATTCCGGACGAGGAAGTACGAAGCGGGGAGTCTCAGGTCGGGGCTCTGGTCGACCCCCTCCATCAGCCGCACCTGGGCCCAGCAGTGCTTCAGATGGTCGTCCTCCTTCTGCTCCCATCCGAACTTCCCCTCCCAGTTCACCTGGGAAAAGACAGACCACAGAGGGTTAGTGGGTTGGGGGGTCTTACCTTCTGTGGAGGTCTCTCCGCGGTCCTGGGCCAGGAAGGCCTGCCGGGCCCTGATCCTCTCCGGCTCCGTAGGCATGGGCTCGTCCGGGGGGGGTTCCAGGAACGGACGAACTTTGGCGAGCCCTCCAGGCGCAGGGACGAGACTGGCGGTTGGGCCGGGGGCCAGGGGCACCGCCGGGCTGGTCGAGGGGCGGCTGCTCACCTTGGCCGAGCTCCAGGGTGGCCATGGCTCGTTCGAGGGCTGTCAGGAGCTCCTGGGGCGTGGTCGGGGCTTGTGCCCCCACTGCCTGGTGCTCTGCCCAGGGTAACGCCCTCAGGAAGCGGTCGACCACCACTTTTTCTGTCACCTCCGCGGCGGTATGCTGATCCGGCCGGAGCCATCTCTTGGTGATCCGGAGGAGAGTGTTCAGCTGGCCGCGTGGTCGGGCCCCCGGCCGATACGTCCAGCGATGGAAGTCTGTCACCGCCTGGTAGGGGGTTCGCCCACACCATGCCAGGACCCCCTCCTTCATGGTGGCGTAATCGGCAGCCTCTTCTGGCTCGAGGGCGTAGTAGGCCGTCCGCGCCTCTCCCGTGAGCAGGGGGCCGAGGGCATGAGGCCAGTCATCACGATCCCACCCTTCCCGGCGGACAATACCCTCGAAGATCTCAAAGTACGCCTCAAGATCTTCATCGGGGCCGAGGGGGGGGGGAGCAGGTGGCGGATCTCACGGCCCGGGTTGGGGAGGGGCATGGTGGCTGCGGGGGTCTCCGTCCTCAGGCCAAGCAGCGCCTGGGTGGCGACCTGAAGGCTCTCGGCGAGCTGCTGGGTCACTGCTTGCTGCTGGCTGGCCTCCAGCAGGTGCTTCAGTGTGGGATCCATGGTTGTCTCCTTTATTTCCCTCTTTTTTTTTTTTTTTTTTTTTTTCCTCTCTCTCTCTCTCTCTCTCTCTCTCTCAGGGTCCCTTTTTTTTTGTTTTGTTTTTGTTTTTTGTTTTTTGTTTGCAGGCGAGTCTGGGCTCCTATGCCCGCATCCTCCACCAGTGTAGGGCGTTAGCTCAGGGGGAGGGCAGAGCACAGACCTACAAGAGACGGAATGCAGGGGTTAAGGGTGTTTTATTTTAACTCAGTGTGTGTGTGAGTGCGTGGGGGGTCCGTGGGGGTGTGGCTGTCGCGTGACCTTCTTGAGGGCGTGTCCTTCCGTGCCGTCATCTACCGGTGTGTGTGTTTTCACCGCCCGGTGGCCTCGTCCGCGCTCACACCTTCGGAGAGAGAGAGAGACAGAGAGAGAGAGAGAGAGAGAGAGAGAGAGAGAGAGGTTAGTGGTCGGCGTGGATCAATATTACCGGGGTGCTCCGCGTTGCGCGTCTGTAGGCCGCTGGAGAGCACGCACAGATTCTGTCTCATCACCGCCGGTCTTTCTCCTTCTGTATGGCCGGAAGCGCGCCCTTTTATCCTCCTCCTCTGTCGCCTGAGTGGTGGATTTTTCCCGCCTGACTCCCGAATCACCAGCCAGCGTAGCGTCAGCAGCCCCGCCCCGCCGTGACGGTCCTTCCAGCTGCTGGTGTGTTTGGCACGAGGCTGTCTGCTTCGTGCCTGTGCGGCAGTTGGGGAAGGAGCGCCTTTCTTCTCATGCGCGCCGGCTGTTGGTCCGTCGCGACAGTATGTATATACTGTGTAAAGTGACCTTGGGTCTGAGAAAGGCATTATATAAAATAAACTTCTTCTTCTTCCTCTTCCTATTATTATTATTATGATTATTATTATTATTATTAATAATAATAATAATAATAATAATAATAATAAACACACCTTACAACAGTTGTGAGCAGAAAAGCAACCTAGAATGCACAGTTTTATCCAGTTTTAGAATGGGGTTCCTAATAATTTGCCTGAGAAGTGTATCTCAAAATAAATGACTATTAACAATAACAAAATAAAAGTGTAATTTGTACATTTACTCTTGTGTATAAATATACACATGCTCTTATATATAAACTGTAACATTAGGACTGCAGTTTACAGACATCACAGCAACACACAAATAAGGTACAGTATTATATTTTTATCAAATTATGGAATTTATTTAGTGCAAGATCACTGTTTTAGTATTAAAATATTGAGATTGCCCTTTGTGACCAATAACCTACAACATAATTTTTTACTTCTGTCTGCCCTTTACCTGTAAATGTAGGCCTACCTTCTGTCACAGCTAGTTAACAGATAACATGCTAACTAGTCTCTGACTATCAATGATGGCTATTACTTTCAGTTTGCGTTAAGCTATAGCTGCTAGCTAGATAGCCCTAGGCTATATAGAGACATGATTGCACTTTTACTGCTTATAAAGGGCTTCATTGCTATTGTTTGTTTTAGAGACGAAAAATATCCACTTATAATCCAAAGAATTGTAACAAAATTATTTTCAATTTTTTTTTACTTGCTAGATAGTGATATTACAGTTAATACAGTCTAATTAGATAATGTTAGCTACATGCTTTCAGATCAAACTGACTTGCACGTGAAGTCACTTTAGAAATGTCTGTTATTTTTCTCCTTTTTACAGCACCATTTCTGAGGGCTTTTCTTGGTCATGCTCCTTCCCTCTCTGCTCCACTTGGCCACTTCTTGTACATTCTTCAGTGCATCTGCATTGCTTTCTGTTTCACGTTACATTTATTTACAGAAGCCAGATGGAAATGATGACCAATAGCATTGCTAGACTAGCAGGTTCATGATTGATTAATCGCATTTGACTATATGGATCAAAATTGATCTGAACTGCAGGATTTGCCAGGCTGAAACTAAAATGAACAGGCCAAATCAGTTGCAAGACGGATCAGGTCACCGGGATTTCTCCTGAATCTTTCAGTGGTCAAACTGGGCCTGGCCAGAAACACGAGAGCCGCACAATTTCAAAATGGAAATGCATCATAAGACTGAATGCAAGGAGTCCATTATTATTGGATGCCTATTTCACCTAATTATAAGAGCATTCTTATTGGCAGTTGGTTTGTAGAGTGAAGTTTTTCCAAACCACCTATTCTTTGCATGATGCAAGATGTTAGATCAAAATTAAAAATGACTGTTTGACATAAGAGATCACACATTTGAATGATTTTTACCTATAGTGACATTAAATCCCATTTTATATTTTCTTGTCGTTATGTCCCAGACAGTCACATTTATTCAACAAGTCTGAGGCTTTACACTATAGTCAGTTGCCATGCTTACTGCAGCGGTGAGGCTGATTTTGATATTATGGGATGTTCTTTGTTTTGTCACATTGTGGCCTCATATAGGAGAGGGAGGGGTGGGGAGGGTGGCCACTAAAATGTGTGTGTGCTATTTTTGTTCCTTTTTTTCAGTAGGGGTGAAGATATAAAAACTGAAGATATAAACATTGAAATTGATGCATATATTTCATTCATGGTCTTGATTCTAAACCACTACACAACTCAGCAGAAGATTCACATAACGCTGCCACTGTTTACTATTCAGGGTCTAGTAGTCAAAAAGGGACAGGCTTAATACAGGTAGGAGTTTTACATCAAATCAGCACAGTGTGTTTTTTGTTTACATTCAAAATGGTTGTCTAGAATTTATGTAAACATATATGCCTGGGGTGATTTGGGGTTATACAGCATAATGATTTTAACAAAAAAGCTGGTGGATGAGAAAATCTACTGCAGACGTCACAGCCAGCCTGGCTTCAACAGACTGTGAGAGTACAGCAGAATCCACGCGGTGAATTAGTACTCCTGTTCTTTGATTATTATGGGGTGGCAGTGAGACGGGGGAGGGGCAGGGTGTTCTTGTCACCCAGCATATTATGGGATGTCTGTGTTGTTATGTGGGGGAGGGGTGAAATCGGTGAGTAAAGGGTGGAGGGGGTGAATATTATGGTTTGAATCTGGCCTGTTTCTTATGTTCTTTCCTTGCTTTTCCCTTCTCACCTTTCATGGTTTTAACCTACAACAAAATGTTCACGTGGCAGGGATCCTGGATCTAGCACAGAGATTGGGTTACTGAGTGTGTATATTTTGGGGCATTTGTATTCAGGTGCAGTTTTCAGAAGTCATGTGCTGAGAGATATGAAGCTGACATTCCTTGCTGAACCTCACACTCCAAAGTTCTTTCCTATAGCAATTTTTTTTCACTGTTCCCATCAGAAGCGCTGATATTTACTCAGTAAAATCAATACTCTTTATACATTTCAGCATTTGTCAAGTGCATGGCAGTTGCAAAAAGCTGAGAGACAAACTGCAACCATGGTCCAATAGCTAGAATTAAGTGTAGGAAGAAAACGATCAAAGAGTCCTTCTACATGCACTGGAAAATGGTGACAGCAACAGGAAATGTAGCCCTCTTTGTTGTTTTTCCTCTTAGTTGTTTCATGTTCCATCTCTGAGTCTGTCATGCCTGTCTGATCTGCAGACTATTGGCCCATTTGTCTGTCTAATCATTTATCAATGAGTAGACATCTTCATTTACCTTTCTCTCCATTGTCCTTTGTGTTTTTCTGCCTGTTTATCAGTGAGGCTCAGCAATGAAATCCATATGTAATTCTTTTGCTTAGTGACTCAATAATGTTAAGCGATGTTTGTAGATTGGAGATATGTGTGTGTGTGTGTGTGCGTGCGCGCGTGTGTGGTGGGGGATGCTAGCATAAAGAATATTATGGTCTGCATTTTGGCATATGCAGTAATCTGACCCCCCAACCCCCACCCATCTTGTCTGCTTATCTCCATGGTAACTGTCAGCACAGGAAGATTATTATGGTCTGTACTTTATTTTGACTCAGAAATTATATTATGGGATGTTTGGTGCTAGTTGAGCATGGCATGGGGGATGGGTGCGTCTCAGCTACCACCTCTATATCTAGAATTATGGGATGTTAGTGTTAACGTTTGGTATTCAGTGTTTGGGGGTGGAGAGGGTTGACAGAACTTTCAAATGTACATGTGCCTCATTTCCGCTGCTCTTTGTGCCTGTGCTTTACCTCTTTTGGAAGAGAGCCTGTAAAACCCAGTAAAAACAAAGAAAAAATATTAGAAAATTAACAGAGGAGAGAGGGTTGGAGGGAGGCAAAAGATAGATAGACAGGGAACAAAATAAAGTTCTATCAGAGAGGGAGTTTGCTGAGTCAGAGGAAATTATACATGGTGCGAATGAGGCAAAGGAGAGAAAGAATATGTGTGTGTGTTTGTGTGTGTGTGTGTGTGTGTGTGAGAGAGAGAGAGAGAGAGAGAGAGAGAGAGAGAGAGAGAGAGAGAGAGAGAGAGCAAGCAGGGGAAAATTTTAAAGCAGTTTGCTTAGTATTAAAGAAAACCCTGTGAGATTTGTCCAAGGAAGAAAGGCTACAGAATCCCAATGCCTAACTAAAACCACTACAGTGAGTTGTGGCTTTTAGAAGAGACAGTTGATGCTACCATGAATGTGGCCTCTGAAGAGACTTTGGATGATAACTATTGTGATAAATTACTATAGAAAAAGGAAATTGTTAAAGTGCTACATCATTGAGCATCACCCTTTCAGCTTTACATTGTGCCCTGTGACAGCACAAGCACAAATACATTAGAGTCCACTAAATCTGTTGTGCTGCTATGAGCACAGGCTTCTTCCTCATACTGCACATGCAGTGCATCATTGTGTTGACTATTTATGCAAACTGGATTAAATGGCTGAGTACTGGACATAAAGGTTAACATGCTTCCTCTTCAATTCAGACCATAAAGCACTAGCTGAGCTAGCATCATAGTGGCTCTTTAACTCCAAAACCATGTACCATTTTAGTAGGTGCATTATTCTGAAGCTTGTAGGCCCTTTTACACAAAACTGGTACACTAGTAAATGCGAGGAGCGAAAGGACAGAATTGCTTACATTACATGCTTTAGCTGTGATATTGGCTCTGGTTGTGATCCAAATGCAAAAGAGATACAGCAGTATAATATAGTAGTATGTAGTAGGCCTTTAGAAGTGCAGTTATGTATGGTAAGGTAAGGTAAGGTAAGGTATACTTTATTGTCCCAAAGGGAAATTTGTCTTGGGCTCAAGAAGAAGCAGCCACTGCATCACATGTGGATTTAGCATTTTTAATAAAACCAACACAGTCTATTATGTGACCTATTTGCTCTATTTATATCATTTTTGTAATCTGTCATGTACTATGCCTGTACCTACTGTACCTACAGTGGCTCAGGACACATGAATAACAAATCAATGATCTGGACTGAAAGGATGCAGTCATGTGGCCTTGAGTTGCCATGTGACTTGATTTTTTTTTTCTCCCTGTCTCCTGTGGGCTCTCTCTTTTTTGGAGTTATGCTTATTGTGGGATGTCAGTGACTGTGCTCATTATTATTATGGGATGTTTATGGGTATGGGAGGGGTGAATGTCCCTATGGTAACGGTTGCTAAGGGCCATGGTGGAATGGGGAAGAGTGTGTGTATGTGTGTGTAGGGGGGGGTGGATTATTATGGTCTGTATGTTGCAAGGTAACTATGCAGAGTGGGGGGAGGGGTGAGTCTGTGTGTGTATATGTGTAGGGGGTTATTATGGGATGTCTGCCCCCTGATCTCTTTGTGTGTATGCAAGGGGTGTTAGTGGGAGAGGGAGAGACGGCGACGTTGTACGGACCCTATACCGCAGGAAATCCTATAGCTTTACAATCCACACGAAAGGAACCACTTTGAGCTGCATTTAACTGTTGCTGGACGGAGAGATAATAGCGCGTGGAAACCGTGCACTTGGAGACCGCCTCACATTTTCCTCTCTGTTTCAACCAGCGGCTCTACTCAAGTTGTGTGAGTACACCAGCGTTACACTGTCCGCCGGTGTCTCTCAGAGGAATATCAGTCACCGGACACCAGTAATTGTAAATCCATCGAATACAAAAAGAAAGCGAAGTTTTCCCGAAACATCAAAAGATGAATCCATCGCGCTAACAGATTTAGCCGGTGCAGCTAGCTTACACACACACACACACACACACACACACACACACACACACACACGCTTGTGCGCGTTAGCCTGCGTTGCATGCTAGTTAGTGAAAGAGCTAACAGTTAGCTATAGTGTAGCCTCGCTAGCTTGTGAAACATTTGCCGGGTGTAAGTTTCACCGGTTTTTTTTATTGTGCCTGTGTTCTTATATTGACATATTTGAGGATTCGAAATGGTTTAAAAACCCGGAAATGAAGAAGCTTGTGAAAAATATGAGGGATATATATGTGTGTATGTATATATATCGGCTACTGATACTAACTTCCGTTTTCTTAATGTGCTTTTAATTTCATCCTCTTCGAAACCGGCTCCTCTCCCGCCCTGTCTCGGAAGTCACAAGCCTGAATAAGAGGAGTGAGGGAGTCGTGTATTTAGCCAAACCAGACGGTGAAAATACACAAATACTATGTCTGGAAGTGAAGACGACAGAGATGATTTCGGACCGACAGAAGACCTGTCAATGATACAAGGTAGATCACATTTACACACCATCTCTAAATAGGCTTGCTGGCTTTTGACGGTTTCTGGTGGCTCACAGATGAACGTTTCTGATTCTATGTGTGTTTTATTTTATTTATATATATATATATATATATATATATATATATATATATATATATATATATATATATATAAAATATTGTTCAGAAAGTTGTGTTACAGTGCAAATGTTAAGTCTAACCCTTTTTCCAAACGATGTTTACAAACACCTACACTTTTCTGAAACAATCTTGTTGGGGGCAATGAACGCGTCTATTTTTGTAATAAGTATATGTTTTCTTGTTGTACATTGTCTCGCAGTTCAGTCGATTCTCAGTCACATAGTTGATATTTTGCCAACCATTATTAGTTTAGCTAACTTGCTAATTTCTTTAACTGGTTCAAACACAAGCTCGTGCAGTTAAGTCTCGGTCGGTTGATATGAATAATTCATTAAACATTAATGCTTACTAAAACTCATTCATTGAACTGTATTTGAGCTTTTCAGTTAGCCTTTGCAGATCTAGTGTTTCCCGGCATGGCTGGCTTTGCGGCCTACCGGTATTCCCTCGCTCTCTTTCTCTCTCTCCTCCTCTCTTTCTCGTGTGTGAGAGTTGGTGACGAATCCACGCTTTTTTGAGATGCCTTTTTTCCCCCAGAAAGCTCCGTTTACCGAACAGTCTGTCGAGCTACTAGTCAGTTTTCCGATAAACTGAAGTATTACGAGTTGTTTATTTTGTCTCTTCTGCCTGTTGTGGACTTTTTTTTTGGCATGACAAAGATTTAAGGACGTCATGGTTATCAGTTGTTCGTAATGGGGGTTCCCCCCTACACACACACAGATTCAGCTTTTTAGGAAGCCACACTGCTGGGGACTACATTATTTATTTCTTTATTTTTTTGTTCTTACTTCAATCTAAGTGATTTTATAAGATTTATCATAAGAAAACTGTATGTGCAAACTTCTTGTAGCATTATAGCTTTGTTCCAGTAGTCCATTATATCAATTAATAGTGAATGCACTTGATTGAACACAGCAGCCCTAGGTGTGATGCTTACCTAGGATGATTCCCGGTTATGTTACTGAAATATTTAGTGAGTAGGAGACAGTCACTTTACGAAGTAGTGTTTCTATATGCCATTTCTCAGAGAGGCCCTACACACAGTTACAGACCCAGAGCACAGGTCTTATTGCTGAACCAGCCTGTGTACTGTTATTGATGATATTTTCACACATATTTAAACCGTTTGCCGAGTCCGAATCAGAGCCAGATTGATACTATTGGTTATTTGCTGTTTGTGTTTCACACTGCACATAATTAAACAAACCCAAAAGCAAAAGAAATGTTGGATGATGGGCCTGTAGGGCTGAAAGTGTGCTCATAAACACTTTCATTTATTGTCAGAATTAAAGCTACATAAAAGCTAAACACACATTTACCGCGTGCACTTACAGTGCTGTGAAAAAGTAATTTCTTCTGTTTTTGTGCATATTTTATACTAAATAGTTTTAGATATTCAAACGAAATGCACCATAAAACAAACACATCCTGAGTTAATACACAATAGTTCTTATTTTTTTATTGAAGCAAAAAAAAGTTGTCCAAGACCGATCACCAATGTGAAAAACTAATTGCCCCCTTAAACTTAAAATCTGGTTGTGCCACTTTTAGCAGCAATGACAAATTTGATAAATGGCAATCAGTCTTTCACTTACTTCTAGGACTAGGATTTACTCCTGTGCTTTGTCTTGCTGCATAATCCAGTTGCGATTGAATTTCAATTTATGGACTGAAGACCGGACATTCTTCTTTAGGATTTTCTGGTAGAGAGCAGAATTCATGTTTCTTTCAATTACTGCAAGTTGCCCAGGCCCTGAACTAGCAAAGCATCCCCACACCATCACACTCCCACCACCATGCTTGACCGTAGGCATGATGTTCTTTTTGTGGGTTTCGGTGTTTGGTTTACTCCAGATGTAACGGGACCCCTGTGTTCCACAGAACATTCTCCCAAAAGGTTTGAGGATCATCAAAGTGTGTTTTGGCAAAATTCAGATGAGCCTTAATGTTCTTCTGGGTTAGCAGTGGTTTTCACCTTGCCACTCTTCCATGGATGCCATTTTTGCCTAGTGTCTTTCTGATAGTGGAGTCATGAACAGTGACCTTTATTGATGTAATAGAGGCCTGTAGGTCCTTTGATGCTGTCCTTGGCTCTTTTGTGACTTCCTGGATAAGTTGTTGCTGTGCTCTTGGAGGAATTGAAGGTCGGCCACTTCTGGCAAGGTTCACTACTGTGCCAACTTTTTCCATTTGGAGATAATGGCTCTCACTGAGGTCCTTTGAATTCTCAGAGCCTTTGAAATAGTTTTGTAATCTTCCCAGACTGATGTATTTCAATCACCTTCTTCCTCATCATTTCTGGAATTTCTTTCAACTTTGGCATTGTGTATTACTGGGTAAGACATTTTAAGTAACTTCATGTTGTTGAAAAGTTCTATTTAAGTGTTGATTTGATTGAACAGGGTTTGCAGTAATCAGGCCTGTTTGTGTCTAGTCCAGCTCAACCCCATTATGAATGCTGTTTCATAGATTTGGGGATTTAGTACCTATGGGGGCAAATAAATTTTCACACAGACCCAGTTGTTATTGGATAACTTTTTTTTCTTCATGAATAAATAACATTATCATTTAAAAACTGTATTTTGTGTTTTACTCAGGTTGCCTTTGATTTATCTTAGATTTTGTTTTGTTTTAATTTCTGAAACAATGTAGTATGAGATACAAAAAAGCAGAAGAAATCATATGGGGCACTGTAGAAATAACAAAACTCACCTGAGCGTGAAGAGTGCAGAGCCAGCACTAAATAAATGATTAGATAACTATATAAATGACATTTTATCTTCTCTTTTTGTTCATCTGGCCAAACATCTGGAACATATTCTGCAACAGTTTTTTTTTTTTTTCCTTGAGCTCAGTGTGGATAAATTTAAGCTGTGGAATTTATATCCAGTTTTCTCTAATTAAGTATTATGCAGTGCAATAGTAATATCACAAAATAGTACAGGTTTTTAAAATATATTTTTTTCCCTTCTTCACAAAAAAAATCTGTACATTTTATAACACTGCTTGTTACATTACCCTGGAATTAAATGACAAAAACACTAAAACACTGCTGCAAGGGGGTTTCTCATAATATGGAAAGGAAATACTGGATTTTTTTTTTCTTTCACTGTTTAAGCAAATAATAATGCAAAAAGTTTATTTGCTATAGTCTCCCATATACCTCTATAGAAATTTACACTGCTATAGTTTACTTAAACCTAGAAATGGATGTATATGCATGTTAGGGATGTCATGAGAACCGATACTTCAGTACCAAGTCGGTACCAACATTCTTAAAATACGCAGAATATTTGGTTCACTTCCTGCATTTGGGTTTATTCAGGGTTGACTTGCTTTCATACTGCAATCAAACTGCATTAGAGTTCACTTGCAACTGGTTCGATGGCCAGATGGCGCATGTGAAGGCAATCTGAGAGATGAGCAGACTTAATGGACTTTTACATTTAAAGGTAGATCCTGACATTTTAGTTTTGACACTGTACAGGGCCACTGAATTGAGCTGCTGAAGGTTGGCCCACAATCTAACATGGGATGTAAAGTTGTTTGTGTTGAATGAATGAAATCTAAGCTCTTAGCTTATGTCTATCCTACAGATGATGACCTGGATGAAGACTTGTCAGAGAATGAAGCCCCTAAAGTGAAAAAGAAGAAAAAAGCCAAGAAGAGCAGTCGTGAGAGCAAAAGCAGCAAGAGGCAGCGCTCTCGTAGAGAGGTAGGCCTAACAGATGCCTCACCTTTAATGAAAATCTTGCTTTCATTTTTTGTACACTTTTTAGTGGTTCTTTTTTTTGGTCCCAATTTACTGTACTGTAACGCTTTCCTGAGGCCTTGCTGCACTCAAACACTCCTATTAATATAGGACATCTTCCTTTTGTTGAATATTTTGATGTATTACAATACCTAAGTGCTTTTCCCCTCCAGGATATCCCAATTAGTTCCCCTGAGCCTATAGAGGGTCATGATGTGGATGAGGTGGAGGAAGATGGGCCCGTAGGGCGTTCTGACAGCGAGGGCAGTGATTACACGCCTGGCAGGAAGAAGAAGAAGAGACCCAGTACCTCCAGAGACAAAAAGCGGAACAGTGCAGTTGCTGACAGGAGCTCCAGCTTGGCTGTTTCTAAGAGGAAGGAGCCTGAGGAAGAAGAGGATGAAGATGATGACGATAGCTCTGTGAGTATACTGCACTTGACGCTGTTGGTTCAATTTATAATTGTAGAGCCATGTTTGGTATAGAGATGTACATAGAACAGGGTTCATCTGTTTTTAATGCCCATAGAAGGTCTGTGGCAGAATATTATTTGCTAACAGTTAACTGCATGCATACGTTCGTAGAACTCTCTTGGACCAGATCGTGTGTGTGTGTGTGTGTGTGTGTGTGTGTGTGTGTGTGTGTGTGTGTGTGTGTGTGTGTGTGTGTGTGTGTGTGTGTGTGTGTGTGTGTGTGTGTGTGTGTGTGTGTGTGTGTGTGTGTGTGTGTGTGTGTGTGTGTGTGTGTGTGTGTGTGTGTGTGTGTGTGTGTGTGTGTGTGTGTGTGTGTGTGTGAGAGAGAAAGCTTTATAAATGCCAAATTTATGAAAATAAACATGCATTTGGTTTTGTAAAACATTTTCCAGGAGCCGAAGACCTCCTCGCAGCTGCTGGATACCTGGGGCATGGAGGACATTGATCATGTCTTTACTGAAGAGGACTACAGATCTCTTACCAACTACAAGGCCTTTAGTCAGTTTGTAAGGTGCAGTATGCTCAGAGATCAGTCACCCTTTGGATATACATGAAATACTAAGTTTTAAAAATAAATAAATATATTTATTTTATATAAAAGGAAAATATATATTATACCTCAGTGTGGTTGAATTGTCAAATCTGATTGGTCAGTATTGTATTGCATTGTGCTGCTGGCACATTTGGCTGACTATATCACTGTGTGTATGTGTTTTTATATATATATATATATATATATATATATATATATATATATATATATATATATATATATATATATATATATTACACATACGTACACACACACATATATATGTATATCGCACACACACACAGTCCCCTCCAGGCTATAGAACAAGCCTGGAAAAGCATCACAAAAAAATGCAATTTGGCGATTATCATTGGTGATTCCCATTGGTGTGTGTGTGAATGGGTGAATGAGACACTGTAAAGCGCTTTGGATAAAAGCGCTATATAAGTGCGCCGTTAAGTATAAGGAAATGAAAGCTGAAATTCTGATCCGTTGTCTCATTAATTTTTTAATCGCAAATGTCTTCCGTGTGTGTGTATGTCTATCTATCTATTTTTATTTATTTATTTATTTACTGGAAGATTCTCAATCTCTTCACTTTCCTGCCTTTTCCCAGGCCTCTTATTGCAGCAAAGAACCCAAAGATTGCGGTCTCCAAAATGATGATGGTACTTGGGGCAAAGTGGCGTGAATTCAGCACCAACAACCCCCTGCGTGGCTCTGCCAGCGCCAACGCTGCCCTGGCAGCTGCCAATGTGGCTGCGGCTGTGGAGAGTATGGTGGCAGCTGAGACTCCAGCCACTGCCCCTGCAGCCACTGCACTTGCTGAGCCCCAGCCCCCTCCGGCTCCTCCACTCCGCAAGGCCAAGACTAAAGAGGGAAAGGGTGAGCTGAGACTTCCTTGCTTTGATAATATGATATGAATCTGGCAAGCGTGAGCAGAGTGTGTTTTAAACTTCAGCGTTGTGCAGTGGTTTGCTAATGTAATACACTGATTGTACCCTTCCATTGATTACTACCAAAAGCCAAAATATAAATTTTTTTAGTCAGTAATCTGCATTTTATATGACTTTTTTTGGATGAATACGTTTTCCTCGTGTAGCTTGCTGGTGTATTATTTCAGTGAACACTGTAGAACATCAGGGTGCAAAATAGCTTCCAGAGGTAACAAATGCCACACATGGATTGGGTCAAGGAGAATGAGAGAGCTGACCGAGCTCTTATGAGTGCTTCAGTAACTAAAATGTTGCACTATAAATCTCTTGGAGAAATTGAAATCTCTGACCAGCTGGCATGTTCTTTTCACAGGTCCTAATGCCCGCAGGAAGTCCAAACCTACTCCCAAACCTCAGGAGAAGAAGGTCAAGACTAAGAAAGTTGCTCCTCTAAAGATCAAGTTGGGTGGCTTCAACAGCAAGAGAAAACGCTCCTCTGTATGTGATCTTTTGTTTTTGTATGTTTGTTTGCATTGTTACTTGCATGTTGCTCCCCACTGTAATGGGCACCACAGCTGACAGACGATTTGTTAATTTTGTTGCTTGCTTGTTAAGAGTGAAGATGATGATATGGACGTAGACAGTGACTTTGACGATGGCAGTATTAACAGCGTCTCCGTGTCGGATAGCTCCAATAGCCGCAGCAGCCGTTCGAAAAAGAAACCTAAGCCCAAGAAGAAGAAGAAAGGTGGGGAAAACTGAACTTTGCAATGTTTCACTGAATAAACCCAATAAATCTAGATGTAATATATTTTGATGACTCCTACAGGGAAGGCTTACTCAAGTATGATCACACTGTCTACAGTGTCTTAGACCTCCCTTCTCTCTCTCTCTCTCTCTCTCTCTCTCTCTCTCTCTCTCTCTCTCTCTCTCTGTCATGTCTAATTCAGTGGATGATGATGCTGATGGCTATGAGACTGACCACCAAGACTACTGTGAGGTGTGTCAGCAGGGAGGAGAAATTATCTTGTGTGATACCTGTCCCAGAGCTTATCACATGGTCTGTTTGGATCCTGATATGGAGAAAGCCCCTGAAGGCACATGGAGCTGTCCACACTGTGTAAGTGACTCTGTAAATGTGCTCATGTTATCTTAATGCCATAATTCCTGATTGATGATGGATCACGCATCAGATTCCGTGGACGTTTGATCAATGGTGCATAACCATTTTTGTTTATCTGACTAGTTTTATTTATATAGTTCACAGCAAGTTTTATCAGGAAAGGTTATGCCATTTTTTACCTTGTTTTCAACCTCCATGCCTAACCACTAACATCTCCATGTTTTTTGTTTTTTTTTTGTAAGCAAGAAGCTAGCCAGCTGTGATAAGTGATTGTATATTTTCCTCCTCAAATCAGTACCTGTATAGTCTGTGTTCTAGATTTAACAAGTGAATGTCTGTATTCAATTCAATTTTATTTGTATGGCACTTTTAACAGTGGACATTGTCACAAAGCAGCTTTACATAAATATATAAATTCCAGATCTAAAATTTTAAATGTATAAAATTATCCCTAACTCAGTGAGACGATATAAGGAAGAAACCTTGAGAGGAACCAGACACAAACGGGAACCCATCCATATGTTGGTGACACCGGATAGTGCAATTATAAATAAATCCCTTCTATAAATGTGTACTACATTTGTGTAACCAGGAAATTCATTATAGTTTTAATATGAAGTCTCTTTTGTTGAACTTATCTACTGTTCACTGATGGAGACTTGAGTGCAAAAATGTTCATAGCAATTGTAGTTGTAAACCTTTATAGTATAACTATGCATATCAAATGCAATCCAAAACATCTTCATGGGTTTTTGAGGATGGCCCCACATGACCAGCCCAAGCAACAGCGAGTGATTTACAATTGAAGAGAACTCCAACCAGAAGTAGGGCATCAGGATGGATCAGGCAGGTCCAGAGAGAAGTGGTCAGGATCATTGGTGTCTCAGGAGTAGCATGTGTAGCTTGACCGAGAGAGAGAAAAACACAGATTATTGGGTATATTTGTCATGTTGTTGACTGTTGTATGTTGATAGATCTAAAACTAATACTTGTGTATATAGCGCTGCACTCATTTGTAGGTAACAGTTGCGGCCGTGTTTGATTTGACGTCACTTGCTGAACTCTGTGGAGTCCCAAATAGGAACTCCGAGTTGTGTAGGTGTTTTTGTGTAGTTTCCCTAGTTGGAGGTTATATGCCACATGTAGGATTCCTGCTAGTATGTCAGTCAGACATACTAAAATTAGGGTTGCCAAATAATTAAACTATTCAATTATTGTTCCATGCAGCCAGAGAGGCTATTAGGCACTAAATAAATGTTAATATCCTACACCTTCATCAGATCTGGCTTTGCATCGAGTGATTTGAATTTCATCTACTATCTATTACTGCGATAACTGCGAAAGGTAAAAAGGGAATATAACAAAGTTGTTCTTTATTAGAGCTTTATCTTTTTAGCATTGAATACAACTTTTTTTTTTTTTTTAAAGCAACAAATAAATGCCATTTCGAGTGTTCCTACAAGGTACTTTATAAAGTTGTGTATAAAATGTCTCTCAGGAGAAGGAGGGTATTCAGTGGGAAGCACGTGAGGAGGCTTCAGACGGGGAAGAGGAGATCGATGCAGGTGGAGGTGAGGCAGAAGAAGATGACCACCACATGGAGTTCTGTAGAGTGTGTAAGGATGGAGGAGAGCTGCTGTGCTGTGACACCTGCCCCTCTTCATACCACATCCACTGCCTTAACCCGCCCCTGCCTGAAATTCCTAATGGAGAGTGGATCTGTCCTCGTTGCACTGTGAGTGACCCATTCAGCTCCAGTGGAGAGGGTTAACTGACAAGCAGGGCAGCTCGTCAGCTTCAGAGTAGAGGATAGTGAACAGTTTTTAAATTAGTACCTTGTGATTTACCAGAATTTTCTGAGTATAGGCATCTAATTTATTTTCCCAAAGGGCTACTTGCACAAACACTTCCATATTTTATTTTTGGCAGTTTCTGCATTTCCCTTTTTTCCTTTCTAGTAAGCCAGAGAAAGGCTTCAAACTGTAATGTGTAATCATGTATATACTCATTTGAATGTAAGAAAATAGCTGTTAACAGAAATGAACAAATAAGCTAACAGTCTACACTGTTCACTGCAAAGTAGCTTGTTCTGTTACTAACAGGGTGTCTTCACTTGAAAGAATACTGCTCACGACTTTAGTTTCAAGACACACGTTAAATCATTTTCACTGCCAGTGTATCGCATGAGGTCTGTATATTTTTTTCCCCATGATAACTTCTGCACTATAAAAGTAAAATAGTTAAAGCATGTTAGCCGGTCATTATCATGTAAAATCATGTTTAGTAATAGTAATTTTGTTCAATGACCCTACACTTTTTTTTTTTTTTTTCTTTTCTTTTTTACGGAATTCTCTGACCCTCGCTGGCTTTGGTTTAACTAGCTGATCTAGTGTAAAGATGTCTACTACAGACCGTGTAGGTGGAAACTGTGACATGGTCATGACCTAGGTTCATTTACCATTGTCTCCTGAGATCACCTGTTAAATTCTGAAGAAGCTGTGCAGACAGGGACATAGTAGTACTTATATTTCTTCAGTTGTCTTTGAAAATATTCAGTCTTAAATACCTCCCAACACTCATTTTGATCCTGTTATGAATGGAAAAAAACCCAGTACTGACTAACGTAAACAACGCTGCCAGAGACGAGAAAACCAGAGCCATTTCAGAACATAGTAGCCCTAAGTGCAAGTGGCCCATTGTCGGAGTAGTAAAATAATTTGGCTTGTTAACTTATTATAATTATTTTTGATTTGGAGCTTTACTTTATTTGTTTCTTCTGTCAGTGTCCTCCTTTAAAGGGGAAAGTGCAGAAGATCCTTACCTGGCGTTGGGGAGACCCACCTCCACCCACCCCAGTTCCCCGCCCACCCAACCTCCCAGCCAATTCCCCAGACCCTACTCCACTGGCTGGCCGGCCTGAGAGGGAATTCTTTGCAAAATGGCAGAACATGTCTTATTGGCATTGTTCCTGGGTGTCTGAGCTGCAGGTCTGTACACACATCTTTCACATGTCTTGAACACTATTGGCTTAGTTTAAGATCTCCTCAAAATTAAAAAACAAAAAATTGAAAAATAGTTCTGTCTTCTATGAATGAGTCAAATTGCACAAATACCACCAGTCTAAGGTTCTCTTCTTTCCTCAGCTGGAACTGCATTGTCAGGTGATGTTCAGAAATTACCAGCGCAAGAATGATATGGATGAACCCCCACCCATAGACTTTGGAGGTGAAGGTGATGAAGATAAGAGTGAAAAAAGGAAGAACAAAGACCCCATCTATGCCCAGATGGAGGAGAAATATTACCGCTTTGGCATCAAGATGGAGTGGATGATGATTCACCGCATCCTCAACCACAGGTGAGGCTCCAAGTTCTCCATTTTCTTTTGCTCTTGGAATGGCACAGGCCTCAAAAACAAACATTCATTCACTTTGTACAAAATACAACCATCAGTAAATTGGGCATTTGTAGCTGGCCCTGCCCATTCAGATTAAAGATAATTTGTGTAAATATGCAAAACCTACTTTTGTGAACTAGATGTTGGGGGTTTTTTTTTTGTTTATGTCTTTATGACCCAGCTGATTGCCACTTATGGCTATAATAGTGCTTGCCATTTAGATAATCACAAAAGTTTATGTAGAGCCTAATCTGTGATAGTACTGGTCAAGATCCTGACTCTCTGCATATATAAAATAAGATTTTCCACGGTCGACCTGATGGGGTTTCTACAGGAAATAAGAACTTTTTTTAAAATTATTATTATTTTTTTTAATTTAAAAAAACTCTTCTGGCCTTTAATTTGTAGAGCAAAGTAATATAGAAAGAAATTTTTAAACAGAATTTCTTGAGTTGTACTGAATGAATGATCCCCGTGTTGTTTTTCTGTCTGTTATGGAGATTTTAAGCTAATTTTCATACTATAAAATGTTTCTAATATTGTGCAAATTAACTTGAACACTCCAAAAAAAGATGTTTTTAATTTTTTTGGGTTGTATTTTGGGAACTATGAGGCATGTAGACAACTTTTTCAGTTTACTCCTTGACTCACACCAAACAAAAACGTCTCAAGATCCATTAAGCTCTGTGCACTTAGAGTTTAAAGTCATTCGAATGATGTGCTAAACTGTTTTTTTGTTCCGCCTACAAATTTAATCAAAGTTTATCAAACTTGACAGATGATTTACAGTGTAAGCCTCACAAAAGGTACCCATAACACATTCACCTCTGCTTCTGCCTTACACATACCTAATCTGTTACTCATATAAAGTACCTGGTTTTGAGGTAGCCTAAAACTTTTGATACATGTAGCTCAGTAGGAGTGCTATAACAGGGTCGTTTGAATAGGGTTCCTACAAATCCTTAAAAAGTCTTAAAATATCTCGTATCAATAGATTTTTGAAATGCAAGTTCATAAAAATGTTGCTTTTAACTATGTGGTATTAAATTCTAAGCTTACTATTTATGGCCGATTTAGAAATTACTGTTTGATGTACTATTACATCTTTGAGTATTTAACTTTTATGTGCTTCCTGTTTTATATTTTCTCTGTCCCTATGTTCTTACATACCCAGCGCTGGGTCATGTAACTTTTCATTTTTTTTATATTTATTTTATTTATGTACTTATTTGTTTATTTTAACCCTGCTTCTCATTTCCTCTGGGAAAATGGGGAAGTGCAAAAAAACTCCATGAAAATGGTTAGAGGATGAAGAGTAGTTGGTACCAACATGCAATTGTTTTTGAGGTTAGATGCAAAGCGTCTCAAAAGACATCCCAGTTGGATTCAAGTCGGATTACGATTCTTTGTTTCCCCTTTGTTGTAGTTTAAAATGCTAGATGTTTACTTCTGCTTGAGATGTGTGCAAAAGAGAGACACATTTTAGTATGCGTGTGGTGGGGGTCAGGTCTTAAGAAGATTTGAAAGACTGCAAACTGCTTCTGGAACCATTAGTCGGATAGAGTTGAAATCAATTTGTCTTTAATTGACCTGCCATAGCTGACGTTATTAAACACAACTGCCACTGGCCATTAGCTTTCAGTAGACCTTTTATAGAACACTTTTTAAAGGTCATAGATGTTAGTTCAGTGTGAACTATTAGTTTTCTGTATGTATATATTTTTCAGGTAAAAATAAAGGTACATTTAAATATTTATAATGTTGAACAGGTCCGGGAAGCGCTTAAAAGTGCTTTTTAGCTAATTGAAATTTAAGGCCGGGAATACCTGGAAAATCAGCATTTTTGTTCAATGTGTTTTAAAAGTGCTTGAAATGAAAATGCTGAGTATGAATTCTCATTTTGTGTGCCCTGTGTGCAACTTTAAATACTCAACAAACTTTAATGACATGGTGTATTTCTCTCTCTGTTCTAATAGCCAATTTTAAGCCGACTGAAATCATAACTAGCTACATAGCAACTCGTAAACAATAGCCTAGCAGCAGGTCTGGTCAGTCTGACCCCCATGGCCACAAGACTGCGACTTCTGACACGAAGTCCTTTAGCTTAAGTATGTGGCTGCTTTGCCTGAAGTCTGAGAGCTCATGTTTTGAGGTGTACTAAAACACAGGTGTCCTAAAACTTGAGGCCCGTGGGCTAAACTCAATGTCCCAATGTCTCGTTTCCTTCAGCCTGCACTTTTAAAAGATGATTTTTTTTTTTTTTTTAAAAAAGTGGCATTTACTGTATAGCGTGTCCAGAAAGTCCTGCTGATGTTTGAGGTGTCTGATTAAGTGAGTAACTTGTGCATAAATACTGTATCTTTGTGCCCTGTAATATCAATTTGGCCAGAGAAGTGTGTAGTGACACTATTTTCTTTTTTGTTTTGTTCTCTAGAATGCCCATCCCCGGCCTTGGGAGGCCACTGCTTAACAGTGAAATATTAAGCACATCGTTGGTTTGATGTGGTGTTCTATCAATAACATTAAAGTATTATAGTTATGCTACTGTGCACTTTAAGGAGAACGGTTTTGTTTCAAATTAGTGAGTGCAGATGAAGTTAAATCACAGGTAATGAAGTTTTAAGCTCAAATTTTCTAAATCTCTTTCTCCTTTTCAGTGTTGATAAGAAAAATAACTGTCACTACCTCATCAAGTGGAGAGACCTGCCATATGACCAGGCCACTTGGGAGTTAGAAGACATGGAGATCCCAGAATATGATGCTTACAAACTACAGTACTGGAACCACAGGTATAACTAACACACACACACCCTTTTCTCTGTGAATTTCACACAATTGTATTTAACCAATTGGCAGGTGCTCTTTAGAAAATCTATAATGAATCATAATCTTTAAAAAGCTTGATTTCAAAACGTAAACATGCAAGTTCTTCATTTCTGTGATTTAAAAAAAAAAGATGTTCTTAGGAAAGTGGGTATTGTGTGTTTTAGAATAACGATGGCTGTAATACAAATTTACAAACTGCTCGGTTTTAAACTTCACGCCATGCTTGCTGATATCCACACACTTTTAACTGCATCATTGTATTTGGGTACTTCTCCCTGATAAGGGAGCTCATGATGGGAGATGATGGTAGACCAAGTAAAAAATTGAAGATCAAAGGAAAAATGAAGAGACTGGACAGACCTCCAGACAACCCAGTTGTTGATGTGAGTCCTGATGTGTGCATATACAATACCTAGTCCTAGATATCAGTCACATATACAACAAAAACAGGCATTATAATGGTGTTCGGTTGATGCTGACCTTTTATTTTCCTTTTTTCAGCCCACCATAAAGTTTGACCGTCAGCCAGAATATCTCGACACGACAGGTGGCACGTTGCATCCTTACCAGCTGGAAGGGCTGAACTGGCTGCGCTTTTCCTGGGCTCAGGGTACTGACACAATCCTGGCCGATGAGATGGGCTTAGGAAAGACTGTGCAGACTGCTGTCTTCCTTTACTCACTCTACAAAGAGGTGTGTGAGGGGAGGGAGGGTTTATGGTGAGCCTTATAGAAGTGAGGGGTTGCCATTTTGAATCAAGAACCCATCAATGGCTGTACAAATTTAATCAACATGGATGGCCATTCCGCATATGGATTGGGTCTAGAAAGTGATGTCTGCCATCTGCTGGCTCAAGTGCAGTGTGCAAGCATTTGTTCAGACCACACACTGGCGATCGCTGTGGTTGTCATCTCTATACCCAGTACCCAAAAGTGCTTAATTGTATTGTCTCACTTTTTTTGGTCCTGGCCTAAAAGGAATAAAAGAACATGTCAGACTAGATAAATGGCTGAATGCACAGAAATGATTTTGTAAAATTGGTGATATTGCATTGCCTGTGAATCTAGTTATACGGTCTTATTTCAGGTTACAGTATGTTGTCTCACTATTAAGTAGTTTGATGGGTGAAAGCATTGCACCTCATCATAGACATTTAATTTATAAAGGTTTGGTTTTTTTTTTGTTTTTTTTAAAAAGTGTGTCTATCTATCAAAATACATGAGCCCCAATTACAAATAAATGTGTACTTGATCAGGGCATGGATTTCAATGGTATTCATGTAATATTTCATTTTCTTTCTTTTTAGGGTCACTCTAAAGGGCCATTCCTGGTCAGTGCTCCTCTCTCTACCATTATTAACTGGGAGAGAGAGTTTGAGATGTGGGCTCCTGACATGTACGTTGTCACCTACGTAGGTGACAAGGACAGCAGAGCTGTCATCCGAGAGAACGAGTTCTCGTTTGAGGACAATGCCATCCGCGGAGGCAAAAAGGCTTCCAGAATGAAGGTGGGTTCAACCTCATCAACTAGTTATTTCCTAACAAGTACTACAATGTAAATTTCAGGTTACTTTTTTTTTTTTTTTGGTTGTGTTTTTTTAAAAAAAAAAAAGAAAGAAAGAAGAGCTGCACATGCGCTCAGCCCTTTTGCTAAATCTGGATATGACCGCATTTGTGTACAATTATCAGTTAGATTTCTGATTAAATATTGTGCTTTTGGTTCTAAGGTATATTCCTTTTTGTTACGAGTGTGAGCAAGTTATTTGATTAATCATTGGACAGTATTGTTTAAAAAGATCAGCAGTCTGTCTTCAGCTATATTTTGTACTCTGTTGGTGTCTCATGATTTTTATTTATTTATTTATATATATATATATTTATTTACCCACTCATTCCTTCACACAGAAAGAGGCTTCAGTAAAGTTTCATGTGCTGCTGACTTCCTATGAGCTAATCACTATTGACATGGCCATCCTGGGATCAATTGACTGGGCCTGTCTGGTGGTGGATGAGGCACACAGACTCAAAAATAACCAGTCCAAGGTGAGTCCAAAGACATCAAGACAAATTTAAATAGCCAGAGAACGGTGTCCACTAAGCTTTATTACCAAGGTGTACTGAAAATTTACCCAGATTGAAATGCAAACAAAAAGCAGATTCAGTGAATAGAGAAAGCTATTGTTGCCAAAGCTTCCAGACAAGTGTACTGCCTGATAGTTTTACATCCTCCCCTGCCTGTATAAAAATGCTGAACATGCCCACTTGAACTCAGTTTTGGATCGAGATGGCCGGAAGAAAAGATCTGAGTGAGGGTTCGTTATGGCTGACTTGTACGTCTGTGTACTAATCTGTTTGCATGTCAGGACTTCGTGCATGGATGCATGCACAGGATGAAGTATTCATACTAGCATGTAACGTGTGCGTGTCCTCTAGGACATTTAGGGACTGACTGAATTACAGCGAAGAAGAGGCGAAAAACTATGCGAGTTCTGTGTTCTGCTGTGGGAATAACGAACAGAAGATAACGTGGACATAATGATGTTTTGTAAAGTACTGAGGGGAAAAAAGGAATCTTGTGTGATTAATTCAAAGGAAGTGACTTCAAGGTTTTTATCTCCTCTGTATTCAACAGTCTGAGTGCCACTTGTATTGAAGCACATCAATGTAACTACCGTTTCCACAATCCACAGTGATTGACAGTGCTTTAGTTTTTATTGTTAGAGTTGCTGTGGTTTTCATATCACCTACACTGTGTGTTTGGGGGGGGGGGGTCTGTTAGAAGAAAGAGGAAGTAAAGTGTGTGATCCTGCAGGATTAAACTGGCCATTATTATGAACTACAGCCTCACACTTTTATATAATTGTAGAACCTGGTGTGTTAGGGTGCGGGAAGAGGCAGGTGAAATTGGCACCCCATGAAATTAAATAATCACCAAAACTATGCCCTGCGTTTTTGCCGATTTGTGCCACAAAAATGAACGTTTGTGCTGATCCGGTGTTTGGTCACTCTTTACCCCATTTCATCTAAAATGCCCAAAATCGGTGCTTTGTTTGTGCTCGTGTGGTTGCGAGTGACTGATCTAGCTTGTCACATTAGTAGTAGCAATAAGCTAATTGAGGGAACATTTGAAAAGGAGAGGATGGATGGTAAAAAGAGGTCTCCCAAGACCCACCCATTTTTTTTCCATTAAAAACTGAAAATTGAACAGCCCTTTAAGCCTTCAAAACAAATTGGAAATTCAGTATGCATCTCAAAGAAAGAAAGGCCCTCTACCATTCTTTACAAGCTTTGATTTACACTTGAACCGAAAATGGCAAAACCCTACATCAACAACCTAAGCAGAATAAGTATATTTCTTAGAGAAATACTTCATATTTGTTTGAATACAAACCAATATTTTTGTTTTTCATAATGTTACCACAAAGATTGTGCAACTGGCTGTGCTTTAGTAAGAACAGTGACTAAAGTGACCTATGTATTGAAATCTTAAGTAAAGACTTCAGTGAAGGGGTTGGAAATTATGGATGAAAGGTGCACCTTCAATGAAGCATGCTGCATTAGTCTGAACTGTAAGGAAAAACAGAAGCGCCACTGTTCTTCAGATGACCAGAATTAGCCTCTTCCGCTGTTGGTCCCTGTGATTCTGTGCAAGGAGAGGAACCATTTCAGTGGTATTCTGACCCAAGCATCGTTAAGCTTTCTTTGTACACCGATCAGCTATAACACTAAAACCACTGACTGGTGAACTGAATAACATTGATTATCTCATTACAATGGCACCTTTCAAGGAGTCTGATATATTAGGCAGCAAGTCGGGCGTGAAGGCTAGCCTGTCAGAAGAGCTATTTTAGCACTTATTGCTGAAAGAGTTAATGTTGGCTTATTATAGAAAGGTGTCAGAACACACAGTGCATCACAGCTTGCCGCGCAGCCACAGACCGGTAAGAGTACCCATGCTGGTTCCCGTCAACAGTCGAAAGCACCTACAGTGGGCACCTGAGCATCAGATCTGAACCATGCAGCATTGGAAGAAGGTCGCCAGGTCTGATGAATGACCCATTTTTTTACATCATGTGGACGGCCAGGTGCGTGTGCGTCATTTACCTGGGGAAGAGATGGCACCAGGATGCACTATGGGAAGAAGACAAGCTGGCGGAGGCAGTGTGATGCTCGGGACAATATTCTGCTGGGAAACCTTGGGTCCTGGCTTCATGTGGATGTTACTTTGACATGTACCACCTACCTAAACATTGTTGCAGACCAAGTACACCCCTTCATGGTAAGGGTATTCCCTAATGGCAGTGGTCCTGAGGTCCTGACCTTGCTTCGGTCCTGAGCTTGGGTTATTGTCTGTGCAGAGTTTCTCATGCACTCCCTGTGTCTATTTGGGTTCTCCAGATTTTCTCCCATCTACCAAAAACATGCTGGTAGGTTGAGTGTCTACTCTAAATTGCCTCTAAAGGTCTAAACTCTAATGTGTATGATGGACATTTGCTCCATGCAGGGATGTATTATCATTTGGAAATGTCCATCTCTCCAGTACAGTTCCAGAGACTTGTAGAATCTATGCCAAGGCACACTGAAGCTGAGCTGGTTTCTTGTGGTGGCACAGCACCTTCCTAAGACACTGTTGTATTTACCTTTAATTTGTCACCTGTCTGTGTATGTAAGTGTAACAAAATTATAAGCATTTTTTTGCAGGTAGTAATGTAACACAAATGTCAAAATGAACTGGTTGTATAATTAAACGCTATCTTTGCACTTGGAGCAGGCTGTAGGCTGCTTGTATGAATGAGTGTGCATTTGTGTTCTAATGCTGTGGCTATTCCTGTGTGCGCTGTGCAGTTTTTCAGAGTGTTGAATAATTACCCCCTTCAACACAAACTGCTGCTTACGGGAACTCCTCTCCAAAACAACCTGGAAGAGCTCTTCCACCTGCTCAACTTCCTCACGCCAGAGAGATTTAGGTAGGGGTGTGTGTGTGTGTGTGTGTGTGTGTGTGTGTGTGTGTGTGTGTGGGGGGGGGGGGGCAGAGCAAGACTAGTACCCCATTTGATCATCCAACACAACCCTGACGTGTTCACCATCTCCTTTAGCAACCTGGAGGGCTTCCTGGAAGAATTTGCTGATATTGCTAAAGAAGACCAGATAAAGAAACTCCATGACATGCTGGGACCACACATGCTCAGAAGACTCAAAGCTGATGTGTTCAAGCACATGCCCTCCAAGACTGAGCTCATCGTACGAGTAGAACTCAGTCCCATGCAGAAGTGAGTGAGGAAAGATGGAATGAGTGGGATTAGAGAAAAGGGAAAATAATTCTGAGCAGTTGGGATGAAAAGTAGTTTTATTAAGAGACCAGATTTCATCTTTTACCTGACTCTTATTTTTCAATGTCTTAAAGAAATCTTCTGAAGTACAGTCTTTATACTTTGTAGGAAATATTACAAGTTCATCCTTACTCGCAACTTTGAGGCTCTGAACACTCGAGGAGGTGGAAATCAAGTGTCCTTGCTTAATGTGGTAATGGATCTCAAGAAATGTTGCAATCACCCCTACCTTTTCCCTGTAGCTGCTATGGTAAGCTATTTAAAGATTTGTTCAACTTGGATGATATTAATAATTTGGTTAAATTAATATTTAATATTAATATATTAAATTAATATTCAGACCTGCAAACCTTCGCAGATTTCATGTAGGAATTCTGCATTTTAACATCAGAGAATGCTGCTATGAATTATTGCTTAAAAGTATGGAATGATTGACAGTTGTGTTAACTGGTCCCCTGGGAGCCCTGCTCCATCACCCATTCCCTTTCTCACATTAGTAACCTTTTGGCTCTTGTCTAAACTTGATTTTACACTTGAAAGATGCCGCACCCTCGCGTTCTCTGAAGGCACATGGGAATGTTTGTTAACATGCCATAAAAACTATAAATTTATGTTTGACCTGACTAACATTAACAAATAGTCATGTGGAAAAAAAAAATGCTTTTTGGACAAGCAAACATTTGATCATCTTTGAAACAGTGCCTATTAATAAAGGTGATCCACTCTATTAACTGACACATATACATTTTGTAGTAATTTTCACAATTTAAATGAACAAAAAAATGATCACTCAAATGGAAAAAGTAAGTACACCCCTACATTTTAATCCACATATACACCTTCAAATCCATAAAATTAGAATCAGGTGTTGAAGATTGGGGAACCTGCTTAGGGAGTGCAGGTTGAACCTGTCTTATTTATACCCCTCACATATCCAGTGTCTGTTGTCCCCTTTGCTATTGAGGTGTGTGGTGACATCATGCCAAGATCTAAAGAGTTCTGTAAGGCCTTCAGGGAAAAAAAAGGGTGTGGGTGCTGATGAGTCTGGCAAGGGGTTTAAAAAGATCGCCATTTATTTGAAATACATCATTTCACTCTAAGGAAAATCATCTACAAGTGGCGCAGATTTCAAATGACTGCCAATTAGTTTAGGACTGGCCATCCCAGCAAGTTCAACCCAAGAGCTGACGGTCTGATGCAACAAGAAGACTCCAAGAACCATATATAGGCAAAGACCTGGCCTTTTGGAATAATGTGCTCTCGACAGACAAATCAAAGATGGAGTTGTTTGGCCACAGTAACAGCAGACATGTTTGGCGCAGACCATAGACTGCTTTTCAAGAGAAGCACCTCATACTGACTGTGAAACACGGTGGTGGAAATGTTATGGATTGGGGTTGCTTCACTGCCTCAGGGACCGGACAGCTTGCATTCATTGATTCAGCTATGAATTCTGCATCATATCAAAGAGAGTGTGTGAAGATGATCTGAGGCCATCTGTCCAAAAGTTGAAGTGGAACTGAATGTGGACCTTTCAACAGGATAATGTTGGCTCAAATTTAGCCTATTACCCAAAAACATTTAAAATTCAACTTAGAAGCCAATACTCACATCTACCTCCGAGCCCAGTTGGAGATATAAAAAAACACCAGCCGTGAGTGAGAAGAAGCAAGGGTCCAGCTTTATTGTTCTGTTCCACCACACGAGATCCACACCGATGAGAATTCTCAGAAGTGATCTGATACCCTGAGCTTAAGCTCCAGTATTTATACTGTACTTACACAGTAAATAACCCATATGTTTCAAGAAAACTGATATCACTACCAATAGGATTAAAAAAGAGCTCATCTACCTTACTCTTATGTTCCAGAAAAGGGCTATTCCACTTACACATAGAATCAAAACCAGGGGTTCTCAAATTACACATAAAATCAGAACCAAGGGATTTCTAATAACCCAGAAAATCAAAACCAAGGGATTTCTGATAACCCAGAAAATCAAAACCAAGGGATTCTAATAACCCAGAGAATCAAAACCAAGGGATTTGAATAACCCAGAGAATCGAAACCAAGGGATTTGAATAACCCGTAAAATCAAAAGTGGAGAGACAAAACAATCTAGGGTGACCTCGGTCTTACTATTATCTCGCGGGGGGCAGCTTGACTCAGCCACTTTTATAAATGGCTCCTCATGGTTCTCTCTTAAAATTAAGACCTTCCTTGTGAGACAAGAATCTTCACCATCTGAATTATGAGTAAGTTACATTTCTCTGTATTTCTAGCTTATAATTTATTTACATGTTTGCTCTATATTTCTTATTTTATATATATTTATACTACTTGAAAAGCGGTTTACTGTACTTCCTACTCCTTAATATCATTACAGTTCTACTGTCCTGCATATCCTACTATTGTTTTTTATAGAGAGTTTCTCTATTACTATAAGATATTATAATATCTTATTACTCCTTTTTCATTATTCTTATAAAGTTATTCATGTGTGTGTATGTTGTGTCTACTTGCCCGCCCTTGACTGTACGTGTGTGTGTGTGTGTGTGTGTGTGTGTTAGCACTCCTCAGCTCGTATACTTCTTTTTGACTTCTTGACTAATAAACCATAGTGTATTACTCTTAAAGACCTAAGATCTTTAAAGTGTGAATCCAATTCAATATTCAATATCAGTCAATATCCGCCTCACACCGCTTCTGTGTGTCTTGGTGCCTGTCTTTTCTTCTTCTCCCCTTTACTGGATACTAGGTCTCCCTCATGTTTATTTTATGACATTTTTATCCACAACAATAACAATCATAAGCACACTAGCAAATCCATCAAGGAATGTCTCAAAAAGAAATTGAGGGTTATGGAATGACCTATTCAAAGCCTGGTTTTGAATCCCATTCAGAAGTTGTGGGTGGATTTGAAATAGTCAGTACATGCAAGAAAACCCTCAAACATCACAGTTTCAAAGATGATCAAATGTTTGCAAATATCTAAAAAAAAATAATAATAATAAATAAATAAATAAAATTAATTTCTCTGTGTATTGGTTCCAGAATAGGAAGAAAGTGTATGCAAACTCCAGATATACACACCAGTTTTTACCTTAGACAAGTGATTTGTATATGCGGTATTCCTCTCAGGTCTGAGCAGGTCTGAATATAGTTGATGTAGAGTTTGGGACTGTTAACTGTTTATAAACTGATTCCTGGTGGGTTGAAATAGGAAGCACCCAAGATGCCAAATGGGATGTATGATGGCAGTGCCCTCACAAAGTCTTCTGGGAAACTGCTGTTGCTTCATAAAATGCTTCGCAAGCTGAAAGAGGGAGGGCACAGAGTGCTTATCTTTTCTCAGGTACATACACGTGCATATATACACAAGCAGTCACAAGCCAAGCTCTATCCATAAGAGGGGAAATGGTTTATTCATGTGTTACTTGATGTAGATGACTAAAATGTTGGACCTGCTGGAAGACTTCCTGGAGAATGAGGGCTACAAGTATGAACGTATTGATGGAGGTATCACTGGGGCAATGAGACAGGAAGCCATTGACCGCTTCAATGGTAAGTATTTGTTTATAGATTAAATTGTACTGACCAAGACACTACTAGGCAGAATAACAGATGTTAACAATCCTCTAATAGCACTTTTCCACTTGTGGTGTGAGACAACTCTGTAAATTAACTGTGAACCTGTATATTGTTTTTTTCACTGGCAAGTAAATGCTACTGTGAGAGCTGATGGTCAGCACTGTTAATTCAAGCACTGAAACCTTGTGTGCACAAAAATTACTATTCCAAAAATTTAGTGACATTCTCTAGCAATAAATGTGTCTTGTTGTCTAAGGAAGGCTGAACTATTCTCATTTGTCCCTCAGCTCCTGGTGCTGTTCAGTTTGTTTTCCTTCTATCTACTAGAGCTGGAGGCTTGGGTATTAACCTGGCCACAGCTGACACGGTTATCATCTATGACTCAGACTGGAACCCTCACAATGACATTCAGGCAAGTTTATTTGCAACATCACAGCCTTCCTTGTATACACCTAAACAGTATTTTGGCCTTCTTTCGAGTTGTTTGTAATTAAAAAAAATATATAAATATATATATATATATATATATATATATATATATATATAAATTATTTTTTATTTCTCATGCAGGCCTTCAGCAGAGCTCACCGAATTGGTCAGAACAGAAAGGTCATGATCTACCGCTTTGTCACCAAAGCCTCTGTTGAGGAAAGAATTACTCAGGTATTGCCTGTTTTTAGAATATTTTACTGAACCTCTGAGAGCTATTTTACGCATCCTTTACATTTACTTCTATGCCTCTCTTTTCTTTTACATAGGTGGCCAAGAAGAAGATGATGCTGACCCACTTGGTGGTACGACCTGGCTTGGGCTCCAAAACTGGGTCCATGTCTAAGCAAGAGCTTGATGACATTCTCAAATTCGGCACAGAGGAACTGTTCAAGGACGATGGCGAAGGTGATTGCGTTACATTGCCTTATGAGAACTTGACATTCTAACCTGTTTGTTTTTGCCTTAATTTGCTCTGTTTTGTAAGGGAGGAAGATGAGCAGGATTTTTCTTGATCAAATCTGTGGATCACACACTTGGACCTATTATATAAAAATAACCATAGTTAAATACCAGCAATGTTTTTTTCTGACCACCTTTTATTAGGGGAGAACAAAGAGGAGGACAGCAGTGTGATTCACTATGACGATAAGGCCATAGACCGGCTGCTGGACCGTAACCAGGATGCTACAGATGACACAGAGCTTCAGAGTATGAACGAGTATCTTAGTTCCTTCAAAGTGGCTCAGTATGTGGTCAAGGATGAGGAAGATGAGGTTAGTGTGTAGCAGATCTTTTATGACAACCTATATTGTAGAACAAAAGCATCTTTGTGTTGAACTGCAAGATGATGTGTTGAATCCTGAGGTTAAACTGTCTCCTCTAATTTCCTGTAACAGGAGGAGGAGGTGCAGAGAGAGATCATTAAGCAGGAGGAGAGTGTGGATCCAGATTATTGGGAGAAGTTGCTTCGGCACCACTATGAGCAGCAGCAGGAAGATTTGGCACGCAACCTTGGCAAGGGCAAGCGCATCCGTAAACAAGTCAACTACAATGACGGCTCCCAGGAGGACAGAGGTATCAGACGGAGTGTTTAAGCACAAATTCACATGGTGTTCAAGTTTAAATTACAAACTTTTGCGTTTTGAAGTTATGGAATTGGTGCGATCAGAGAATGAACTAAACGAAGGCCAGCCTTTATATGTGATGCAGTACCACATATTGCAGTAATTGAAATATTTTAAATTTTGTCCTTTAATTTTGGCCGTATTACTTTTGTTTTTCTTTTCACAACAGACTGGCAGGATGACCAGTCTGATGGTCAGTCAGACTACTCCGTTGCCTCAGAAGAAGGAGATGAGGACTTTGATGAGCGGGCAGAAGGTAACTGCTTCATCTGTGGCAAGGCGTCTGTGAAACATTTGCTCGACCTGAAATGCGGCTATTTTGACTGTGCTAATCTGTTATATTATTTTTTTAAATTTAGCAAACTCCCGTAGACCTAACCGAAAAGGGCTCAGAAATGACAAGGATAAGCCTTTGCCCCCCCTGCTGGCCAGAGTTGGAGGCAACATTGAGGTGAGCTTATTCAAGCTTGCTTGTTAATGTAAATTTAATCACCAATGAAATAACCTTACAGTATCAGTAGGGGCTTCCCCCCTTTAACATGTGCATTTATGTTTTAGGTGTTGGGTTTCAATGCACGCCAACGGAAGGCCTTCTTAAATGCTGTAATGCGGTATGGAATGCCACCTCAGGATGCTTTCACCACCCAGTGGCTGGTTAGAGACCTACGAGGGAAATCTGAAAAGGAGTTCAAGTATGCATCAACCTTGTTCATTGTTCCATTCGTGACTTGTATCAGGAATCTTTGGCTAGGCGTTATGTAATCTTGAACCCCACCCCTGCCCCCCCTCCACAGGGCATATGTGTCACTTTTTATGAGGCACTTGTGTGAGCCTGGTGCTGACGGTGCTGAAACCTTTGCTGATGGTGTGCCACGAGAAGGGCTGTCACGGCAGCATGTTCTTACTCGAATTGGGGTGATGTCACTCATCCGAAAGAAGGTAAAACCTTTTGAAGTAATGTTCGCCTGCTCGTTCGTAGTTCTGTTCTGCTGCACAGGCTGTATTTGATCATTCATTTGGTTAAAAGATCAGATTTTACTTAAATAAATGTTTGTTTGACAGCTTGTAAAGTGTCTTCTGTCTACTACTGTCATAGCTGTGTTTTGTTCAGTTAATTTTCGAGCTTTTGCAACTCATGGTTGTGCACGCTGTCTGTTTCCAGGTGCAAGAATTTGAGCATGTGAATGGTCAGTGGTCCATGCCCTGGATGATGGAGCTGGAAGAAAATAAAAACCTCGCGGCTGCTGGCCACCCTGACTCACCAGGGAAAACTCCTTCCACTGGCACTCCAGCGGACATACAGCCCAACACACCAGTTCCAGGTTTGCTTCATCTTACAAGCTTTTCTATGGCTTACAGCTAAAATCCAGTTTGAATACAAAATAAAAAAGCAATTTCTACAGAAGTGAAACAGCTGTAAGTGCTACACGCATTAAAGGCCTATGATCTGAGCACTTTTGTATTCAATTTAACAAGTAAGGAATAAAACACGACAGACCATATAGTTTTATGAAGATAATACAAACAGAACCCCATACCCTATACACCCTAAATATAAATCCAATTAATATAATCCTGTACGAGACAGCACATAATTCAGTCTTAGATACTTGAAACAATGAGTCAATGAGAACCAGGGATGCCCATTTTATTTTTATCAAGACTTATTTCTGCACACTCTTTACTTTAATATCAGCCACTGTGAATAAATGACCAGCCACATAGGGTTTATTAATGAAACCTTCCTTCTACATTCTACAGAAGATACCTCCAAGACAGAAAATGGAAGTAAAGAGACTGAAAAAGAGAAGGAAGGGAAGAAGGATGGTGAGACTGAACAGCAGAGCAAGAAGTCAGAAGCAGAGGTGAGTGATGGCTCGAATAGGGTTTTTTTGTTTGTTTGTTTTTGTTTTTTCTTTCCATGTTGGCTATGAAGTTTTAAAATTATAGTTAAAAGCAAATCCTTTCTTTAGGTCATTGATATTCCTGATGACGACGAGAAAATACCCTCCCCTGCTGAACAGAAAGAAAAAGGAGAGAAAGACCCTGTCTCTGCATCCACTACAGAGACCGAGAAAATAACAGGTAGTGGAGAAGAGGAGAAAGAGAAGAAAACTGGAGAAGCTGCTGAGCAAAGCAAGTCTTCTGATGAGGCAAAGACCGAAGATTCTGAAACAATAAAGGAGGAGTCCACAAACAAAGGTGATTAAAGTGTATTGGCTCCTGAGTAGCAAAACTGTCTAAGGTTTCACAGTGTCATTGGGAAAGTGTTGATTTGAATGTTTTAATAAACTGTTGGTCATATAGTGTTAGTCTGGGAGGGAGCACGTTGGCCCATATCAGTGGTAGTCATGTGATATAAGAAGCCACAGATAACAGGTTGAGGTTTGGCTACTTTTTTTGGGGGGGGGGGGGGATACTTGCATGTTTCAGCTGGAATGTTCTGTATTTTGTTGCGTTATTGAGGTTGTAAAACTGACATGTCCAAGCTAACAGTTAATTTATGTGTGGTGCACACAGTAGTATTGCCACTTCAACAGGAAATATAGGTAAGGGCTTTAGTGTGTGATGCATTTAAATGAATCTTAAATAAGTCAATATGCTATTTTTTCCCTTGTTGGTGGATGTAACAAAAACAAAATACTCATAACTGATGTATCAAGCAGCCTAATAAACCTACATTTCAGCAGGGCAACTACAAATAAAATTTTAAAAAACTGGTCACGGGCTAATGATTTGTCCACACCTGATTTAGGTGACGGCCCCTCTCTCTAATAAATATTTTTCTTAGAAGGCAGACATGTTGATATGTATGCAAGATAGAAAGCAGCTAAGGCAAGTTGTGTTTTGTGAAATCCAAAATTCATGTTTATTTCCACCTGTGTCATAAGATGAAAAAGAAGATAAGACCGAGAAGATGGACACCATTCCTGTTCCAGATGAGAAGAAAGGTAGGTAGCAATATATGCATACTTTTTCACTTCTACACTGAATTCTATTTAAGGAAATTCACTACCTTTATCCTTCTTGTAGAACAAAAGGATGAAAAGGAGTCTGGTAAGATAGAAGAACCAGCCAAGTTACAAAATGGTGATGGTGGCAAAGATGGCGTGGCAGCAGGAGCAAGTGAAGAGAAGAAAAAAGCAAAGACCCGTTTCATGTTCAATATTGCAGATGGAGGGTTTACCGGTAAGAAAGACGACCAAATAATTTCTTTGGTTTGTGTGACTTTTTTTGTTTTGTTTTTTGTTGGTTTATTTGTTACATGATTATGTTTTGCAGAGTTGCACTCCCTGTGGCAGAATGAAGAGCGAGCAGCCACTGTAACTAAGAAAACCAATGAGATCTGGCATCGCCGGCATGACTACTGGCTTCTTGCTGGCATTATACAGTATCCTTTGTGCTGTTTCTAGTTCCATGTGCCTGAAGTGTACACGTGATCCTTAGTTGAGATTTCCTCTTGAACCAAGGAAGGAATCAGTTTTAGTACCAAATTAAGTAATAAAACATGGAATATCAGTAACACTGATGCCACTCCAAAATCTCTACTGTGCATCATTTCAAGTCACCATGCTGTCTGTCAAGTAAATGCTGATTGGTTTTGCAGGGAAGGGTATTGGGTAAAACACATAAAACAAGTTTAGCAAAACACTTGGTGACCAAGGTGATTCAAAAATGCTACATTGTCTAAGGCATCTATACCCAACAGTCATATATGGCATTCTCTAGGCTAATAAAGGGTTTACAAACAGGCTGTCACATGAAAAATCATTTTGTTAGGTTAATAATCACACACAAGCTAAAAAAAAATCTAAACAAATTTCGTACATATTTTTATAGACCTGATAAATTAATTAATTTGTTCATCTTCAGTAACTGCTTTATCCTGTTCAGGGTGGTGGTGGATCTGAAGGTGAGCCCACAAGCAATGTGCACGAGGCAGGACACGTGTCCATTGCAGGGCACAACGCACACGCATTCACACACTTCTTTACACCTAGGGCTAATTTAGTGTAGCCAGTTCACTGAGGTGGGAGAAAACAGGAAAACTTGGTAGAAACCAGAGAACATTCACAAACTCCACACAGATAGTAACCTGATCTCAGACTTGAACTGTGGACCTGGGACTGAACCCTACAAATTAAAAAAACAAAATAATAATAATTAAACTGATGAAATACCAGAATGTGGTGGTAGTACTGGCAGCCATACTTATCCCTAATCCCTTACAAGTGCCTGTTGCACTGTATGCATATCTTTAACTCCTTGTTCTCAGACATGGTTACGCTCGGTGGCAGGATATTCAGAATGACGTAAAATTTGCAATCCTCAATGAGCCCTTTAAGGGTGAAATGAACAGAGGAAACTTTCTGGAGATCAAAAACAAGTTCCTGGCCCGGAGATTCAAGGTACAGAGCGTTTTGTTTTTATTTATTTATTTATTTTTAAAAAATTATTTTATTTTATTATTTTTATTACTTTTCTGACCTCTTACTTCCTCACTCCCTGTTAGCTGCTGGAGCAGGCGCTGGTGATCGAGGAACAGCTACGAAGGGCAGCATATTTAAACATGACTGAGGATCCTTCTCATCCCTCCATGGCTCTGAACACGCGCTTCAGTGAGGTGGAGTGCCTGGCTGAGTCACATCAGCACCTCAGCAAGGAGTCCATGTCTGGCAACAAGCCTGCCAATGCCGTCCTGCACAAAGGTGGGCTGCAGCAGCAGAAACTATGGCTATTTCAATCTAGCATCTAAACTCAGTTTGTCTGTTTAGGTTTGTTCATTCTGTGAATTGTTTTCATTCAGATTTCTTGTGTGCATTGTAGATGCAGATAAATAAAATGACTGAATAAAAGACTGTGAAACCAGCTTTTATAGGCACTTTATTCTTTCCCAGTTTCACTTTTTTTTCCCTAATAGTGCTGAAACAGCTTGAGGAGTTGCTGAGTGACATGAAGGCAGATGTCACCCGTCTCCCAGCAACCATTGCCAGAATACCTCCTGTTGCTGTGCGGCTGCAAATGTCCGAAAGAAACATTCTCAGCCGTTTGGCCAGCAGAGGCCCAGAGACACAGTCCCAGCAGGTACTGACTTATCCCTCTTCATTATAGTGCTGTCGTGTAACTGGCATGCAGCCTAGAGAAGTGCCTTTTACTGTATTGTGGTGGTGTTTTGTTGTTGTTGTTGTTGTTGTTGTTGTTTTTTTTTTTTTCTAAACCATTAAACTTTTTTTTTAATTATTATTATTTTTTAAATATTTAAATTGTTCCAGGTGTCTCAGCAGTAGCCTGCACTGGGCTTAAGCCCACCACTCAAGCACCACCCACCACCTCTACATTCCCGACTGACACCTCAGATGACATCTCGCCTTAGCTTGAAGCCACACCCCTTTACCTACAGATGGACACGAGTCTGTAGGCAAAAATATGGAGTTTGTGGAATCTGAAGCTATTTTATTTTCTTTTTTTATTTCTTATTTCTTCTTTATTAATATTATTGATATAATGTTATTATGATGGTTTTTGGGACCGAAAATAAAAGAGTAATAAAAACCTTTGTCCCACTTTTACACAGTTCTTGTAGACTTGGGTCTTGTGCTGAATGTTTGCTAGAAATAGTGTTTAGAGCTGCAGTGAAAGGAACCCTGTCAGCAGGGATGTGCATGGGTCTTCAAATACCAAAATCACTATTCTCAGGTATTTGTACCCCAAATTCACATGAAGTCAATAAATAACATACAAATGTAAAGCCACATTTGGCAGTATTTTGATACGAAGAGCTGCACAGTTGTGATTATTGAAAGCCTTAGTAGTGGGCGGGTTTTATGCTCGTACAGGCAGTTAGATATGTGGCTTGTGGGACAAGAGATAATACTAATACTAATATGTCCTGTACAATTAAATTATGTGCATTCCTGCAGTGATAAAAGTTTCTTAATTTAGTGGAGTTTTGAAACCTGCTGTCCAGAAATATCAATGTGACAATTAAAATTCAACTTTGCCACCCAGTTAGAAAGGCTACAGCTGCTGACACTGAAATGCACAGGACAGCGTCACATGTTGACATGCTTATACCAATGCATTTTGAAGTTGCAGCCATGACAAATCACATACTTTGGTTCACATTTTTTTTTTCCATCTAATGGACTCTCAGAGGAGATCAAGTACATCAAGCTACAGCCTGGAGAACCAGTGGCTGTGAGAAGTAGGAAGAGACAGTGTCAGTTTGATGCATTATCCAATTATAGCAGGTTCTGTCCCACAAATTGCATTGGCAATTCAAAGGAAGTCTGTGTCCATCATTTTATGCATCAACCACTGGTTTAACCAAATAAATAAATAAATAAATAAATAAATAAATAGATGGCAGCATTATATAGTACTCCAGAAGACAAGTGTAAAGGGTCTGTTTTTAGGTTTAGACTGTATTGTTTAACTTTTTGTTCAAAAACTTCACAAAAATGGTTTCCTGACCACAAAATCAAGATCCTGCCATGGCTATCCCAGTCCCCTGACTTGAAACCTATAGAAAAGCTGTGAGGTGAACTGAAGAGGAGAGTCCACCAGTGTGGACCTTGAAATTTGAAGGATCTGGAGAGATTCTGTATGGAGGAATGGTCTCAGATCCCTTGCCATATATTCTTCAACCTTATAAGGCATTGTAGGAGAAGACTATGAGCTGTTACCTTGGCAAAGGGAGGGAGCACAAAGTATTGACTAAAATGGTGCCCATAATTGTTGCACACCTATTTTTAACAAAGATAATTTTTTGGATAAACCTGTCTTGTTTGCAATTGTTTGATATCTATGAGAGTAGAGTATTTTTATTATCTTGTTTAAACAAAATGTTAAACAATAAAACAATTTTTCACAGCCTACTTTGCTCACCAAGCGTGCCAATTTTAGTCGAGGGCACTGTATTTAATGAATGGGCACGTACTGTAGTTGATGGTTCAGGGTGTACAGTATGTATCTGTGTGTGTGCACGCATACATGATCATGTAGGCTATGTATGTGCAGTTGTAAGACGCCAACACCATAATAAGTATTCAGCGTATTACAATGAATAGGGATAACATGGATTAGGTTTGACTCTAGGAGGATTAAAGATTAATGTTTGGGCCAAATTATATTTAATCCATTAGCAGCCGGCACATTTATTTCAGTTACACAAGAAAGAAATGCAACACAGTTGTCTTGTTCCAACTCAACACCATAAAGTGGAAGAATGATTTGATAGAGTCCCTAGTTGTATGTGAAGTGGATGAATCAAAACCTTCGAATCAAGTCCTTCTGGCTCCTTGTGTGTGTATAATGCTCAAATGTCAATGTGTGTACAGGCCTTTTTGAGTTTTCTACCAGAGTAGTGTGTATGTGTGAGATTGCAGCTTGGCTGTACAGTTCAGCGGATCCATGTAGAAACACAATGCTTTCTTTTTTGAAACATAGATCAGGGCTCTGGCTCGCTATGCAAAGGTGTATCACTCAACTGGCATAAAGTTGGCTTGACGGTCGATATTCGCACATATTCACAAATTAAGGGACCGTCTCTAAAGTTACATACGACATTGGTATACACTTTTCTAACATCAATAGCATTTGAAGGGAATGACTTACAGTCATAAAACCAACTGTAAAGTGTTCATCTAGGTGTCAGCTATAACGCAAACCATTTTTCATTTTTGATATTTAATAAAATAAACTATGAAGTCATGTGTGAATATTGCCATGTATTTCACTACCAACTGGACTCATGCACAAAATATACCATAATTTAGAGCTCAAAACCATTTGAAGGGAATGACTTAAAGTCACAAAACCAACTGTAAAGTGTTCATCTAGGTGTCATCTATGATGCATCTTTAAAGCTCAATAGCATTTGAAGGGAATTATGTGCCTTATATTTTTTTGCCATATAAATAAACCAGAATAAGAAATAAAACCTCATGGTCTGGAACGTTGAGAAATTCATTTATTGCTTTAACAGAAACTGATAGCTCGCCTGGGGAAGAGATGGCACCAGGATGCACTGTGTGAAGAAGACAAGCTGGCAGATGCAATGTGATGCTCTGGAGGTTTCTGCTGGGAAACCTTGTGTGCTGACTGGAATAAAGTAGGCTTGACGTGGGATGTTCGATATTCACAGATATGCCTAAATTAAGGGACCATCTCTAATGTCACATACGACATTATTAAACAGGTTTCTAACTTCAATAGCATTTGAAGGGAATGACTTACAGTCACAACTAACTGTAAAGTGTTCATCTAGGTGTCAGCTATAACCCACACCTCTTAGGTTTTTGATATTTATTAAAATCAGCTATTAAGTCATATGTAAATTAGATATGAATTTCACTACCGAGTGGGCCCATACACAAAATATGCCATAATTTAAAGCTCAATAACATTTGAAGGGAATGACTTACAGTCACACAACCAACTGTAAAGTATTTGACTAGGTATCAGGTATGAGGCAGACCTTTTAGATTTTTGATATTTAACCCTACAATGCATGAACCTAAAAAACCTTCATGAATGCATAAAGGGGGTCAAAATGACCTGTACTGGATTGAATGGTTTTCTTAAAAAAATATATGTCCTATAAGTGAAATAATTAAAAGAACTGATAATACACAAATGTTTTAATATTTCAAACATTTTTATTTGTTTTCTTTTAATTTATTCATGTACATGTTTAGATTGTGGATGGGAGCCAAAGGAATTAAAAATTATTTACGTAGGCAGCACTTCCAGTCAACCTTTTGAGCCCTCAACTTCCCTGTCACAAGAATAATCCTGCTTATACCATTCTGTACCATTCTGCTTATTGTGCCCTGAACTTTCATCTTCATCCTCATCTTCATCTGCAGTGTTCCTGTCTCCAGCCTCATCTTCCCTGTCATTCCGTGCATTGTAGGGTTAAATATCAAAAATCTAAAAGGTCTGCGACATACCTGACACCTAGTTGAACACTTTACAGTTGGTTGTGTGACTGTAAGTCATTCCCTTCAAATGCTATTGAGCTTTAATTTATGGTATATTTTGTGTATGGGCCCATTCTGTAGTGATATTCATATCAAATTTACATATGATTTAATAGCTTATTTTAATAAATATCAAAAATTTAAGAGGTGTGCGTCATACTTGACACCTAGTCGAGCTGGTCATGAAATGGTCATGGATCAGTAAAGTTGCAATCATATGAGCTATCGGCTTTTTGATTGATTTTTTTTGTTTTATATTTATTTATTTTGTTCCCCTGTTGATAGTAAATGATTAAGAACCTTTTTTTCTTCTTTTTTTTCTTTTTGAACTGTACAGGACTTCCTCTGATTCCTCTGATAGTCATGATTGATACACCTTAAAGGCTAAAACGTTTACTGGTCATGTAAATGTGCTAAATTTTTTGGAGTTAGGCAGTTACCTGGCAACAGCTAAACTGGATAATTATATAAATGAGCATGTGTACAGGTGTTCCTAATAAAGTGGTCGGTGAGTGCATATTGTAATAAGTAGGATGTCAGGGCTCCTAAAGTTAATTAGTATTAGACAGCCATTAACCTGGGGCTAATTAATTAGATGACTTTATTACCAGCCGTGTAGACATAGCAGCTATGTTTGTGATGGTTTTAGTTAGAATGAGTCATCCCCAAAATAACAGCACTCCTTTCTATGTGAGTGCGTTGGACTTCTGAAACAGTAAAGGTGAGCATTAGCTTTGCGAAAATCGTTTGGACGTTTTCAGGTAACACCGCCACTTTTGGCATCATTTGAAGAAGGTACGTCTTTGGTATGTTGACATGTGAGCCATTTTTACATTTCAAATGGCTTTTTCCTAGCGAGCACCACAGTGTGAGGTTCACTTAAACTCACCAGTGTCCTGTGTGAGTCAGTTACTGAGTCAAGGACCAGAGTTTTCAAATGACAGATATGCATGTCTATTTGGATTTAGTCTTTTAGTAGAACGTCTTTTACAGTGTGACTATCTATTACACAGCTAGTACCAATAATTATCATTAAATCAATGGCCGTTAAATCAGTATCCCCTGCTCTAACCAATGATGTTATACTTAGCTCAAATGTGCTGTCCTTCCTTTTGTTTTCTTTCCAGATTGATTCATAACATTTCCAGTTGACTGCAACTTCTTAATTATTGCCCTGATGGTGGTTTCAATTCAGTAATTATGTTCACAGGAGTGACATTTGAGCCATGCTGACAGTTTTAGAGCTACGTTTATGAATTGAGTAAAGTTGTTCAAGTTCTTAGCAATACTACTTGGCCTTCTGGTAGCCCCTTATACACTGGAGACTGTGTGCTAACTTGTTGTCCCAGTTTAGTGGTCATGTTCATATCATTTCTCTATTCAGAGAACTATTCACACCGCATGACTTGGATCGTTTTTGATAATCCTGGCATTAAAATTTTTTTTTAAAATGTAAAGAAATTTGGGACCAAACAGTTCCATTAACTAATCATCCCTTTTAATGTTTGTCAGGCACAATGTCAACAAAACATTCCTCGTGTGGGTGAATAAGGAGGATCACTTGTGTGTCATCTCCATGCAGAAAGGTGGCAACATGACAGAAGTGTTTACTCGTTTCTGCACAGGCCTCACCAAGGTAATCTGTTCATCAACATTCAAGAGTGATTTAAAGTTGTTCAGGAGAAACTGTGAGTCTAATGAACTGTGCTGTAAATTAATGCTGCTTATTGACTCGTACCCTGTTCAGATTGAGGTGCTGTTCAAGAGCAAGAGACATGCGTTCATGTGGAACGAGCACCTGGGCTATATCCTCACCTGCCTGTCTAACCTGGGTACAGGGCTGCGTGGAGGTGTGCATGTCAAACTCCCGAAAATGAGCAAGCACAACAAACTTGAGGAGGTGGTCAAGAGATTACGCCTGCAGAAGTGTGGAACAGGTAAATGTTACAAATGACCAATACAAGACTGCAAGCTGTTTGTCTGAAGCATAGTGCTGCCCTCTATAGGCTGTTGGCGGTGAATATAAGCTGACTGTTCTGGCACTAATGTTGTATTCAATGTGTCAGGTGGTGTGGACACTGCTGCAGTGGGCGGTGTGTTTGATATCTCTACTGCTGACCGGCTGGGCTTCTCTGAGGTGGAGCTCGTTCAGATAGTGGTAGATGGAGTCAAGCTGCTGGTGGAGATGGAGAAGCGATTGGAGAAAGGCCAGGCCATTGATGACCTCATACCTGTTCAAAAGTAACTCCAGCAAGTATCCTTCTACCTCAATCATCCAAAATCCCCCCCCCCCCCCCAGCACATCCCACTCCTATGAGATTAATAAAAGGATGTATATTATATTTAAGACACTCTTAATATGGTGACAAATGAATAATAAATTGCTCTGCCAGATTACACCTGTCTATTGTATTGTCTCAAAAATCAGTAGTTGTTGAAGCCATAACATAACCTGTTAAATGGTATAAAAATCTAACTATTATCTGCAATTGTTTTAAAGTTAAAGCTAAAACAAACTCAACTGTTTATCATAAATCAGCATTCACATTAACAATTGTTTAACATAAGGTATCTAAAGGGTTCAGAACACTTGTCATTCTGGGACGATGTTGGGCAATCCCCTCAGTGTACTCTTGCTTTGAGTGTGCTTGTCTGCCTTCCCACAACCAAGTCAAGCTAAATCATGTATTTTATATTCACAACTATGGGATACACCCCTGCACTTTTTAGAAGAAAGGATGGCTTATGAATGAGTGTAGACTGAAAGAACAATTTAAGCTAGCAAATAAAGCCAGTCATGTACAGCTGAATCCATAACTGTGAGCAATTACAAGTAGCTCTTTAAAATATTAGAGCTCTTGAGAGTATGAGGAATGGCAACAATGTAATAACTAAAATCAAAAGGTGCATTATGTACACATGGGTAATGGGCATAAAATAAATAAAACTTTTCACTTCGGTCTTGCAGCATTCACACAGTGAAAGTGAACTCAAACTGGGTTGCTGGATCACATTCAAGTACAAGCACAAAACCTTGACAACAAACCTGTCTAAGGTGCAGAATAACTGAAGCAATTTAAAAGCATTTTGGCTCTTCAAAGACTTTACATAGCCTTTACACAAAGGCTGCTCAAAACACCAAATACCGAAAGCATTAACACTGTCTGCAGAGGAATAATGTATATCTCTGGTTTTACATTTTTATGCCACATCTTGACATTGTCACTCTGTAAGGGATATAGAGTGTGTGTGTAATTAAAGTACAAACTACACGATAGGAACCATAAGTTTAGTGTTTATTATTATTATTGTTGTTGTTGTTATCAGTGAGACCTCAGGATATAATAGTTTACTTGTCGAACTATTGATAGATCTCCCATCTAACCACCACCAGCTACAACTGGTGATCATACAAGCTGACCCCAAATATCTTGTGCAGAAAAAAAATTATATATGCTTTGGCTATATTTTTCATATGTTGATAAAATAAATATTTTTACCAATATATTACACAAATTTATTGTAGTTTACTTTTACAAAATAAGAATCAATTGAGTTCTAAACATGTACAGATACAGTAATAGTTTAAAGAAACATTGTGTTTTTAAGAAACATTGTATCAGGAATAGTTTCTGGTTTGCCATTGCAGACCATTTGTTTTTCTAACCAGTAAATTGCAATAAATAAATGCATTGCCAAATGACTAAATGTAATATAATGTAATGTATGCCATCAAGGTAGTCCTGCTTCAGGCTTGGTTTTGGCATTGTCCTCTGATCATTTGCACCTGGATCTCGTTAACTCTGCTTTCTTGTATTAGTAGTCATAATTTTCTGGCATTTATTAGCATTATCATTTAGTATTACTTCTAATTGCTATTGTGTTACAACATAGATAGCTAAAATAAATAACAAAATAATATATAATAGATAAAATAATATATAATATAAATGGTAAAATTAAATGTTTAAATATTTTATTTTCAAAGTTAATATATTGCTTTATAGTGATGCAGAGCATCATAGAGTAGTGCAGGTAACCTGAAAAAGTGTAATACAATCGCTAATTATAAATGAGCAATTTCATTATAAATATACATTTTATTTCATTAGTTAACCATAACTATGTATTTAAAAATGTATTATGATATTTGTAAATGAAATATAAAAGGACAGCTAATTAATCAAGTAACCAAGTAAGCTTGCTGTCCATTGACTCAAATGATATCTGGAGAATGCAAGGGCCAATATTTACATAGCACAAACTGCAATTAGAAAATAGTTGAATCAAAATACCACTCTGTTGATAGGGTTGACTCAGTGTCCTCCACTGCGTCAGAGAGGTACTCCATTTGGTGAACAAACATCAGAGCATATTCACCTATATTATTCTGAATGCTGGTGTGTTAATTAGTCCAATAATGTGGGTGTCTTCTTCTTTCATTGGATTACAGCTGCAGATCAAACACCATCATCTACCCTCATTAATAATTGTTTATTCTGTGTGTGCATGATAGAGAAGACTTGAGTCAATAGCTGTCTTAATTAGCCTAATACCTATCTAACCCTCGTTCTTGGTGTGCTTCCATTTATTTGTTGTAATCTCTTGTGCAATATTCTGGCCACTTATATTTAGCCTTTCTGGGTTCACTTATTTAAGTGCTAATTTTATAGATATACTGTATATAGATATCCCAAAGGCAATTGTCCTAATAGCAGAATTTAATTTAGGTTACAATAACCTGAAGGACAAACATGGAAAAAAAAAATGTAAGCCTTTGTTAGGTTTTTAGGCCTAAAGCAGTATACTCAGTGCTTGCAATTAATGTTTTTTCAGAAACGTTTAATGGAACAAAAAAGAAAAAGAAAAAACCAAGAGAAATTTGTTTCTCTTTGTTTTTATGACTATTTTCATGCCATAGAAGCGTTCTGCTGCCAAAGTGAAATCAAATGTGTCCAGTGTTTCTCTGTAGCTTGAGATGCGCATCAGCCTGGTGACCTTCTCCTTCTGGCAGTGGCTACGCAAGGCTGTTTTAATGAGATTCCGCAGTGAGAAGCCTTGCTCTGTGGTCATGCTAGAGACTGGAATGATGCAGACAACTTTTGCCAATGTGGCCCACTCGGAATATAACTCACTGCAGTCATGGATTAAGACTTTGAAAACTGTCAGAAAAGTTAAAGCTCCATGGCAGCAAAGTGCTGTCATCACTGGAATGGCATCATGCTATATAATTGTGGCATCAACTAAAGGAGTTGCAGATACTTTGTGTTAATATTTTTACCAGACAGTGTCCAACAATTACCAGCTAACGCAAACTCTGCCCCAAATAAAGATCAGCTGTTTCTTTCTGGAAATCTTGGTTTCATCTGACTTCTGAAGCCATTTTCAGCAAAGAGCTCTCAAAGCATATATGGGATCTTATTGTCGAAAGGTATCAATTGGGAGAGGGGTACAAAGAATTTCCAAAACATTATATGAACCGTGGAATACTGTGAAGGCTATCATCAACAAGTGGAGAAAATGGGGCTCCACAATGATATTGCCAAGAACAGGATGTCCATTCAAAATTGATGAAAGGACACGGAGTAATGTTAGAAAAATCAGGGCGACTGCCATAAGAGACCTACAGCACCATTAAAGGAGTGTCTCAAAAGGTCACAAAAACAAAACAGCTTGTCACCCAAAGGATATCATACGAACAGTAAAGCATGGTGGTAGCTGCATGTGGGGCTGCTTCTCTTCAGCTGGGACTGGGACACTAGTCAAGATAGAGTGAATCATGGATAGCTCCAAATACAAATATATTTTGACACAAAACTTGCAAGCCTCTGTTAGACACCTGAAAATGAAGAAAAATTCCAACTTCCAGCAAAATAATGTCCCAAATAACAAGTCCAAGTCAACAAATGATTGGCTTCAAAAGTAGAAGATCTATGTTTTGGAATGGCTTTACAGTAGGGATGCACCGAATGTTCAGCAACCGAAATTATTCGGCCGAACAACGAAAGTGCTTTTTTTGCTATTTCGTCTGAATAATTTCGGTTGCCGAACAATGACGTGTTTGATGACGCGACCAAATAGCCTAGCAACCAGAGTGAGACACACAAATGTCACGACCTCGATGAGGGGGCGCCCGCATGCACGAGCTACGTGCACGAGCTACCTACTCTTCGGATGTTTACTGTGGACACGTGCGTTTGTTTTGTTTCTGTTCCAGAGCATGTTTCTGTCATGTCGCGAGACGTAAGGGAGTAGAGTACGGAAGCAGGTAAAGACGTATTTATTTAAGGGCAGGCAGACAAATCAAAATCGTAATCCAAAAAACGTAGTCAAGACAGGCAAAGGGTCAGGCGATCTTCAAACAGGCATAAACGGGGCAAAGCAGGAATCAAAGTTGCGATCACAGAAAACAGCGTCAAAACAAGAAACATGAACTAGTACTATGGACTGTGAGCGGAAAAACCAGCGGGGACTAAATGAACTAATCTATAGTTTAAACTAACTAAATCTATCAAGGAACATAACATTAGCAACGTATCTAACTATACTATATCTACTATAATACTCCGCGAGGTGTACAGGGACGCGAGTGGTATATATCCGAAATATAATCAGTCGTAGATAACCGAATAGAACCATTTTTTGCACTCTTGTCAATGCACTTTTTAATGCACTTTTTAGTTGTAGGCTACAGACTGTTACATTCTTTCAGCAGTCAGTTATAGGCCTAACATAGGCTATTCAAGGGGGGCTCAAAGATCCATCCATCCATCCATCCTCATCCGCTTATCCGTAATCGGGTCGCGGGGGTAGCAGCTCCAGCAAGGGACCCCAAACTTCCCTTTCCCAAGCCACATTAACCAGCTCTGACTGGGGGATCCCGAGGCGTTCCCAGGCCAGTGTGGAAATATAGTCTCTCCACCTAGTCCTGGGTCTTCCCTGAGGTCTCCTCCCGGCTGGACGTGCCTGGAACACCTCCCTAGGGAGGCGCCCAGGGGACATCCTTACCAGGTGCCCGAACCACCTCAACTGGCTTCTTTCAACGCAAAGGAGCAGCGGCTCTACTCTGAGTTCCTCTCGGATAGCCGAGCTTCTCACCCTATCTCTAAGGGAGAGGCCAGCCACCCTCCTGAGAAAACCCATTTCGGCCGCTTGTACCCGCGATCTAGTTCTTTCGGTCACTACCCAACCTTCATGACCATAGGTGAGTGTAGGAATGGAAATTGCCCGGTAGATCGAGAGTTTTGCCTTCCAGCTCAGCTCTCTTTTCGTCACAATGGTGCGGTGAAGCTATTGCAATACCGCTCCCGCTGCTCCGATTCTTCGGCCAATCTCCCGCTCCAATGTCCCCTCACTCGTGAACAAGACCCCAAGGTACTTGAACTCCTTCACTTGGGTTATGTTCTCACTCCCTACCCGGATTAGGCACTCCATCGGTTTCCTGCTGAGAGCCATGGCCTCAGATTTAGAGGTGCTAATCCTCATCCCAGCCGCTTCGCACTCGGCTGCAAACCGATCCAGTAAGTGCTGGAGGTCACGGACCAATGATGCCATCAGGACCACATCATCTGCAAAAAGCAATGATGAGATCCTCAGGTCACCAAACCGCAACCCCTCCCCACCACGACTATGCCTCTATATCCTGTCCATGAATATTGCAAACAGGATTGGTGACAAAGCGCAGCCCTGGCTGAGACCAACCCCCACCTGGAACAAGTCTGACTTTTTGCCGAGCATCCGGACACAACTCTCGCTTTGGGCGTACAGCAATTGGATAGCCCTAAAAAGGGAACCCTTCACCCCATACTCCCTCAGCACCTCCCACAGTAGACCCCTGGGGACCCGGTCATACGCCTTCTCCAGATCCACAAAACACATGTAGACCGGATGGGCATACTCCCAGGCCCCCTCCAAGATCCTTGCGAGAGTAAAGAGCTGGTCTGTTGTTCCACGACCGGGACAGAATCTGCATTGTTCCTCCTCAATCCGAGGTTTGACTATCGGCCGAACCCTCCATTCCAGCACCTTGGAGTAGACTTTACCAGGGAGGCTGAGAAGTGTGATACCCCTATAATTGGCGCACACTCTCTGGTCCCCCTTTTTAAACAGGGGAACCACCACCCCGGTCTGCCACTCCTTGGGCACTGTCCCTGACTTCCACGCAATGTTAAAGAGGCATGTAATCCAAGACATCCCCTCCACACCCAGAGCTTTCAGCATTTCTGGATGGATCTCATCAATCCCCGGGGCTTTTCCACTGTGTAGTTGATTGACTACCTCAGTAACCTCCACCACGGAAATTGACGATGATCCCCCATCAGCCTCCACCTCTGCCTCTACCAGAGAGGGTGTGTTAGTCAGATTCAGGAGTTCCTCAAAGTGTTCCTTCCACCGTGCAATTACTTCCTCAGTTGAGGTCAACAGCGTCCCATCCTTACTGTACACAGCTTGGATGGTTCCCCGTTTCCCCTTCCTGAGGTGGCGGATGGTTTTCCAGAAACACCTTGGTGCCAAACGAAAGTCCTTCTCCATGTCCTCTCCGAACTTCTCCCACACCCACTGCTTTGCTTCTTTCACGGCAGAAGCTGCAGCCCTTCAGGCCTGTCGGTACCTTGCAACTGCCTCTGGAGTCCCCCGGGATAACACATCCCGGAAGGCCTCCTTCTTCAGTCGGACGGCTTCCCTGACCACCGGTGTCCACCATGGTGTTCGAGGGTTACCGCCCCTTGAGGCACCTAAGACCTTGAGACCACAGCTCTCCGCCACAGCTTCAGCAATGGAGGCTTTGAACATTGCCCACTCGGGTTCAATGCCCCCAACCTCCACAGGGATGCCAGAAAAATTCCGCCGGAGGTGTGAGTTGAAGATCTCACAGACAGGGGCCTCCTCCAGACGTTCCCAGTTCACCCGCACTACCCGTTTGGGCTTTCCAGGTCTGTCCAGAGTCTTCCCCCACCCCTTGATCCAACTCACCACCAGATGGTGATCAGTTGACAGCTCCGCCCCTCTCTTCACCCGAGTGTCCAGAACATGCGGCCTCAGATCAGATGATACGATTACAAAATCGATCATAGACCTTCGGCCTAGGGTGCTCTGGTACCACATATACTTATGAGCCTCCTTATGTTCAAACATGGTATTCGTTATAGACAGTCCATGACTAGCACAGAAGTCCAATAACAAATGCCTGCTCGGGTTTAGATCAGGGAGGCCATTCCTCCCAATCACGCCTCTCCATCTCCATCATTGCCTACGCGCGTGTTGAAGTCCCCCAGCAGAACTATGGAGTCCCCTACTGGTTCCCCATACAGGACTCTGTTCGGGGTCTCCAAGAAGGCAGAGTACTCTGAACTGGTGTTCGGTGCATATGCACATACAACAGTCAGAGTTCCCCCCCCCCACAACTCGTAGGCGTAAGGAGGCGACCCTCTCATCCACCGGTGTAAACTCCAACATAACAGCGCTCAGCCGGAGGACTTGTGAGTATCCCCACACCCACCTGGCGCCTCGCACCCTGGTCAACTCCAGAGTAGAATAAAGTCCATCCCCTATCCAGGAGTACGGTTCCAGACCCAAGACTGTGAGTAGATGTAAGCCCCACCAGATCTAGCCGGTAGCGCTCCACCTCCCGCACAAGTGCCAGTTCCTTCCCCCACAGAGAGTTGACGTTCCACATCCCCAGAGCCAGCCTCTGCCACCCGAGTGTGGTCCATCGAGGCTCCTGACCTTCACTGCCACCCATGTAGCAGCGCACCCGACCCCCACGGTTCACCCCCTGAGTGGTGGGCCCATAGGATGGATGCCACATTGCTTTTTCGGGCTTTGCCCGGCTGGGCTCCGTGGCAAACCCAGCCACCAGGCGCTCGCAGTCGGGCCCTCCCTCTGGGCCTGGCTCCAGACGGTGGCCCCGGGCTTCCTCCGGGCAGGGTAACTCCTCCTCTCTTTATCTTTTCCATGAGGGGTTTTGGAACCATTCTTAGTCTGGCCCCTCCTCTGAGACCACTTTGCCTTGAGAGACTATACCAGGAGCACAAGGCTCCAGACAACACAGCCCTCAGGTTCATAGGGACACACAAACCTCTCCACCACGATAAGGTGACGGTTCCCGTAGAGGGGGCTCAAAGATGACCACATAAAAATATTTTTATTTTACTCATTTATTTATTTAAAGTTATATTGTGCCTTGTTGGTAGCCTATGCCTGCTGGAATAAAAAAAAATGTTCAGTGTTAAATAAATATTTTGAAATTGTAGTTTTTGTAATTGATTTTTTTTCTTTGAAAAGCAAGACAAAATAGTAAAAAGCACATTTTCATAATTTAATTTATGCAATGGTGAAAAAATGGCAAAATAAAGAAAAAACGCGAAAAAACGTGTTCGGTATTCGGCCTTCGGCTTTCGGCCAAGTTTTCCATTATATTTGGTTTTGGCTTCGGCCAAGAATTTTCATTTCGGTGCATCCCTACTTTACAGAAATATTTTTCCATTATATTCGGTTTTGGCTTCGGCCAAGAATTTTCATTTCGGTGCATCCCTACTTTACAGAAATATTAATGACGAAGTTGAAGGTGATAATGGCAAGGGGAAAACTCTTGTAGGAAGGAAGAAAGCATAAGAGGAACTGAGATTCAAAAAGGGAAATCACTCTTTGCCTGTCTATACTGTATAGTAAAATTACCCCCCTAAAGAATTATAAAGCAGTCTAAAAAAAACCTTCAATTCCTACCTCCTGTCTCTAGTTGCTATGATGCAGCAAAAAATGCAATTAGTGAATGCAAGAAATGGTACTGCTTACAAATTTCCTGTATTAAGCCGGCTATTGTGTAAGTGTCCTGTATGGAATCTGTGTGTGTGTGTGTGTGTGTGTGTGTATAAATAGTCTGGAATATGTTGGATCCTGACAAAGATTGGAAGATGTCTTGCTCTGCATTGTCTCTAACACTAGGCATCCTAAGTAGTTTGGTCTTTCAAGATGTTACTACTGTCAAACTTCCACTTGCTGGCAACAACAACATCAACACAGTTACAAGAAGAATATTTTTAAAGGTAAGTAAATCTTTGCATAGATTATAATATAAAAGTATTAAAAAACACACACACAAGTGGGTCTAGTTGTTTGCACTTTAGACTCAAATGCTGTTGGAATGCTCCAAAAAGTTATCAAAGATTAAAATATATCATATTAATGTTTGTAATAGAACCTTCTTAAATAATTTCTATTGATTGATTAATTTCATATTAGTATAGTAAATTTGCTATTTTGGCTTAAACACTAACATCTGTGTGTGGACTTATATGTTTGAAAAAGTTGAAATGGTTTGTTTTGATGAAGAATGCAGTGTTCAGAGTAATTAGAATAAGTCAGAATTATTTACAACAGTCTTAGGAAACATCGATAGATTTTGAAGGTGTTTAAAGCCTTTAAAAGCTATAAAATAAGTGTATGAAACAGTTGAAGAAGTTTACTAATAAGGTTACTTATTCCAAACATAAGATATATCAGATTAAACCAGAGTAAACAGATAAAGAATTTTGATACAGACAAAAAGAGAGCGAGGGAAAATGCCAGGGATTAAACCATATGGTTCAGGTTCTCATTTAAACCAAAATGCTTCTCATTTAAACCAAAATGTTTTATTTTGGTCTCATCCACCCACAAAATATTTTTCCACTAGCATCCTGGCTTGTCCACGTGAGCTTTAGCGAACTACAGACAAGCAGCAATGTTCTTTTTGAAGAGCAGTGGTTTTCTCCTTGTAACCCTGCCATGCACACCATTGTTGTTAAGTGTTCTCCTGATGGTGGACTCATGAACATTTACATTAGCCAATGTGAGAGAGGCCTTTAGTTGCTTAGAAGTTACTCAGGGTTCCTTTGTGATCTTGCAGACTATAAGACATCTTGTTCTTGGAGTGATCTTTGTTGGTCAACCACTCCTGAAGAGGGTAACAATGGTCTTGAATTTCCTCCACTTGTACTCAACATGTCTGACTGTGGATTTTTTTTTTTCTGAGGTCCTCAGGAATTTCCTTTGTTCATGCCTTGATACACTTCCACAAACATGTGTTGTGAAGAGCAGACTTTGATAGATCAATGTTCTTTAAATATAACAGGGTGCTCACTCACACCTGATTGTCATCTCATTGATTGAAAACACCTGACTCTAATTTCACCTTCAAATTAATTGCTATTTCTAGAGGTTCACATACTTTTGCCACTCACAGATATGTAATAGTGGATCATTTTCCTCTATAAATAAATGACCAAGTATAATATTGTCTCATTTGTTTAATTAGGTTCTCTTTGTCTACTATAGCAGGCCATTTTCCTCTGACCTTTCGCATCAACAAGGCATTTCCACCCACAGAACTGTCGCTCATTCAAAGTTTTTTGTTTTTTGCACCTCTAGAAACTATTGAACCATTACTATTAAACTCTAGAGACTATTCTGTGTGAAAATCCCAAGAGATCAGCAGTTTTTGAAATATTTTTTCTACTTTTTCATTTCGCAAACACTTGGAAAGTTATGTCTCTAGACCTTTTTTTCTTGAAAGACACTCAGCATTTCTGTTGCCATCTTTCACATTTTATTTAACCAATTCAATCATTCTCACTTATAGTTAGTCCACACCTATATTCATACCGGGTGAATTCATTAATAATTTAAAGAATTAATTAATGTGGGACAGATTTGATAAATGCTCCAGAAACTTTAGAAAAAGCTTCTTCACACTCTTTGTAATATGTCTGATGTAAATTTTCTAAAACAGCCATTCATAATTGTTCACAAAATACACACCATCAAATATAACCATATAATCAAACATGACCCTATCTTGCACCAAGACAGTTTGTTCAATTAATATGGCTTATTTGGTACTTTGGTAATGAATTAACCCCTTAATCTTTCAGTTTATTATATAGTAAATCGTAACACATAACTAGAGTTATAGGAGTGTACACAGTTACAAACAGATCTGTTCTGCAAGGGGAGAGGTCAGACAAAGAGGAATTTTAAAGACCAAGGTGAAAGACATAAAAAAGACTAAGTGATTAGTCTAAGAAAAGATTAAGAGATGAAGAAAGAAAGAAAGAAAGAAAGAAAGAAAGAAAGAAAGTCTTTGGACAGTGACACAATTTTCTTAATTTTGCCTCTGTACACCACTACAATGGATTTGAAATGAAGCAATCAAGATGTGATTGAAGTGTAGACCGTCAGCTTTAATTTAAGGGGTTTTACAAAAAATATTGCATTAACCGTTTAGGAATTACAGCCATTTTTTTTGTCCCTACATTTTCACAGTAAATGGACAATTGGCTGATTTTGCAGTTTCATGGCCAGGTGTGACCTGTTTCCTGGTTATTTTATGACAAATTCTAATAATAATAAAAAATAATAATAATCATTATCATCATTGGCATCTTTATCGTAACAGTTGTGTGATGATATTTATGTGCAAAGTTTTTCAGTATCCATTAGAATAGTAGAAAAAGTCAAAAGCCAAGATAGATTCGACTGTCTAACCACTAGTTCAAACACCCTGCTCCTACACCATGACCGATGATTGGAATTGGTCATTTTAAAATGAAGAAAATGGTTAAATACTGAAAAATACTTATACAATTGTATAACCTAATAGAAACACTCATTTATCAACTGGCTTTGTCTGACCTAGTTCATCAGTGGCATAAAGGTACTGCTATTATAGAATAATTGAAATTACTCCAGAACGCTGAAATGTACAAATGTTTTAATGATGCTTGTGGTGTTCTTTACAGCATTGTCAAATGTAATTTAAGGCATACATTTTACACTGTTTACATATAAAAGTAAAACATGCTTGTTATGTAGTAAAATGTAAACCTTTTGGCCTTTCATGTCACTATTATGTTATGTTGTGTTGTATTGTGTTGTGTTATTCGTTCACTTTTGTTCATCAGTGACCAACATGGTCAATTTACACCAATAAGGTAAACTAAATAAACACAAAAATGTCCGTTATCTATTATCCCCCAATACTCACCTTGTATGTCCACATCTTTAAAGAGCAATGAAGATCTTCCCCGGAGTCTGGAAATGGAGGACTCCACACTGAACATGGCTCCAGCCAGCAGCAGCAGAGTAAACTCACCTACCATCCTTCGCCTACACCCACTCTTGTCAAAATCAGTGCATACGCATGCCAACCTGCCTCTCCGCTTTGGCCGTGGCTCTGCACATATGCTACGGATGCCCAAGTCCTCTATCAACCTACCACAAAGGTTTGGTCGCTCTGAAAGCACCAAACCTACCTCTGGTATGCAGTGTACAATGTGCCGCCGCAGTGAGAGCCCACCTTCAGCCACACTCCCACAGAGATTTGGCAAGAGAAACCTTTTGGTTGGTGATTCATTTCACGCAGGAGCTGTGTTTGTACACACCCATAAGATGCCATCACTTAGGTAAGGTTCAATTGTTAGCAATCAAATATTTCTATGGAATTTCATGGCTATGTAAAAATATTAATATATTTAGAAAAAAAAAGGTAAAATAGTGGTTGAAAGTATAACTTAATAAAGATTTATGGAAATATTCATTTATTTCCAATTCACATTCAAGTGCATATAATTACAAAGACTGTTTATAGTTCTGGACCTGTAAGCAATCAATTATGCAAACTCAGTGGCACTTACTGATGAAATTTCTGGTTTTACAGTAACCCTATCTCAGTGGCACCCTGCAATCCTCTGCCAAGACCTTGTTCTAGTAATACTACTTAGTACTTAATACTACTTAGCCTAGTACTTACCTGCTGTGCACAGGTAAGGGCTTGAGGGTGTAAAAGGACCTTTTAGGACCTTAAAGTCCTCAAGACTTCATCACATTCCTGTATTTTGCTTGTTCTATTTAGCACACTGCTTTCATGATGTATCACTATTCAGCAATACCAACAGAGCCTTACACACTCATTACTCACACAAACGCTCAAGATGACTGTTTCAGTGAGCTCCAAGCCAGAAATAATTGGTTACAATATGATGCACAACATCACACTGGCAAATTCAAATGACGTAAATGGTAAATGGTCTGTACTTATATAGCACTTTTTAACCTTAGTGCTTCTACAAAGTGCTTTACACTGTTTCACAGTCACTCATACACACACACACACACACACCAATGGCAGCAGAGCTACCATGCAAGGCGCTAGCCTGTAATCGGGAGCAACTTGGGGTTCAGTATCTTGCCCAAGGACACATGTGGGCTGGGAATTGAACTGCCAACCCTATAATAAATGGACAACTACCACCTGAGCCACAGCCGCCCCAAACACTGGTAAATTCAGCTATTTGCCAGGAGTACCTCCATATAAAATCATTTGTACTTAGACTGCGGTCATTAATTATGTAATAATTTAAATGAGGTATTTGATCATAATAAACAGCTAAATAAAGTAGCAAAAGACACTGAAGAATGCATAGAGGGCACTCATGAGCACTCAAAGCAAATGTCAAATGTTACAAAAGTGGCCAAAAGTATGTGGACACCTGATACGTGCTTCTTCCCTAAACTGTTGCCACAAAGTTGGAAACACACAGTTGTCTAGAATGTCTTTGTATGCTGTAACAGTAAGATTTCCAATCACTGGAACGAAGAGGCCCAAACCTGTTCCAGCATGACATTGCCCCTGTGCACAAAGCAAGCTCCATGAAGACATCATCTGCCAAAGTTGGTGTTGAAGAACGCTGCCTCCATAGAGCCCTGAACTTAACCCCTAGCTGGGTGTCCACATATTTTTGGCCATATACTGTATACCCTATGGTCTTGTGGACCTTGGGCCTTGCCCAAGAACGTGGACGGTCCATGCAAATAAGGACCATGAGACCGCAATCAACTATGGCTGAAATTGGCGCATGAAAGCTTACTCTGCTTTCTAATAAACAAATACAATAGGCTATATTACAAATTTAATATTACTTTTGCATTGCATCACCTGAAATCTATTTAAATAATGACTAATACTGTAAGCATCTCTGCCCTAAAGCCTTTTTGCATGTTCTGTCCGTGCTTCATTAGGAAGATTTATTTCCATTTGTACTCATAAGTGATTGCCTCCTAAAATACACTGACTACGTACAGCATATCTTCAACAAACAGCAGTGCAATGGATCCTTACAGGGGAAAAAAAAATGCTCATATGCTCAAAAGCTTAATAGCTCAAAAAAAGGCTCTGAATTCTCACTGAAAAGAGCCAGATCAAACTTCTGGCTTGTTCGTAAATTACAAATTATTGTTTCACAATAAGGTATAAAAATACAAACTTAAATATTTATTCAGTATTTAATACTTTATCTAGAAATTATAATTTCTTAAAAAGAGCAGTTTTGGACAGGAATTTGAAAGTCTTCAATTGGGTATACTTTTTATTTCAAATTTACTATCATTTCTCTAGAAATTTACTGCCATTGTTGTTCTGTATCTAACTGTCTTAACTAATTTCTCCCACAGGACACCAGACCATGACTACATGACTGAAATGGTTGAAAAGGAAGATAAAGCTTTAAAGAGTAAAACATACATTGACTTAGAAATCTAAAGAAATCTCTAACAAACAAACAAATGTGTCTTCAAAATTCTGTGCATGTTTCATCTCTTTTCTTAAAGTCTGTATATATTTGCACATATATGTGTCCACTTGTGATGTGATGAAAAGTAAATTTAGAAATGTCTTCTTGAGTGACTATATGTACAGCAGCTGTCAGCATCATGGACAGTGTCATATAATAAATAATGCACTCAATAATTAGAAATGAGTAAATAAAGATTCTATAATTAATAAATAAATTAATGAAAAATAAATAAATAACAGCAAACATATTTTTGGCAAAACATAAGTGAGAGTGGCTAAAATGAAAATAAATAAATAAATAAATAAAATTATTTGAAGAATTGTTTCATTTCAGTACATCTCACAGATATTTTTAGAGCTTTTTTCCTTGAGCTTGTGAAACCAAGTTTGACTTACAGGTTTACACTGAGGTTGCAGGCACTTCAGCAGTTGATGGGAGTGAACCTGCCCCCAGAGGTCATAGTGTGTGTGTGTGTGTGTGTGTGTACATACACACACACACACACACACACACATATATATATATATATATATATATATACTCTATCAAATGACAGATAACATTGACATTTTTCACTATTTAAATTAACAAAAAAACAGATCAGTCACATGAAAAAAGTAAGTACACCCCTACATTTATCACACCTTTAAATCCATAAAATTAGAATCAGGTGTTCAATATTGGGTGCCAGTGATTAGAACCTGCTTAGGGAGTGCAGGTGGAACCGGTCTTATTTATACCCCTCTCATATCTAGTGTTTGGTGTTCCCTTTGCTATTGAGGTGTGTGGTATCATCATGCCAAGATCTAAAGAGTTCTATAAGGCCTTCAGAAAAAAGGTTGTGGATGCCTATGAGTCTGGCAAGGAAAATATCTCCAAATTATTTGAAATGCATCATTCCACTGTAAGGAAAATCCTCTACAAATGGCACAGATTTCAAATGACTTCCAAGGGTATATTTATTTTTTGAAGTATCTATTGATATTTCTGTTGAATAAATGTTCAAGTATATCAACTTCATTAATAGGCACTGTTTCAAAGATGATCAAATGTTTGCTTGTCCGAACATGTCAGAAAAACCAACAATTTCCATGAGGTGTACTTAATTTTTCACATGACTGTATCTCCAGCTTTGAACCCTTTTGAAAACCAGTGGTCTTATTGGCTTAATGGCTAATTGGGCTCAATTTGGACATTTTCACTTAGGGGTGTACTCACTTTTGTTGCCAGTGGTTTAGACATTAATGGCTGTGTGTTGAGTTATTTTGAGGGGACAGCAAATTTACACTGTTATACAAGCTGTACACTCACTACTTTACATTGTAGCAAAGTGTCATTTCTTCAGTGTTGTCACATGAAAAGATATAATCAAATATTTACAAAAATGTGAGGGGTGTACTCACTTTTGTGTCACTCTATGCAACCACTGTAGCTCAGATTTGGCCATTTTCCTCTCTTATCAACATGGTATTTCCACCCACAGAACTTCTGCTTACTCAATGTTGTTGGGTTTTTTTTCCACCATTCTGTGTAAACTCTAGAGACTGTTGTTTGTGAAAATCCCAGGAGATCAGCAGTTTCTGAAAAACTCAAACCAGCCCATTTGGCACCAACAACCACGCCACAGAGATCACATTTTTTCTACATTCTGATGTTTGATGTCAACATTAAGTGAAGTTCTTTACCTGTATCTACATGATTTTATACATTGTGCTGCTACCACATGGCTGACTAGGTAACTGCATGAATGATCAGGTGTTTTCCTATTAAAGTGGAAAGTGAATGTACGTAACCAAATGTCCTATTTCATCCACATTCAACACCTGAATAACCTACAGGGAGCAGGTCACAAGAAGCCTACCTGCTCCTACTCCACACCCCTCAAAAAAATCAGTGTCCAGGGGAAAAAACTGTTTGATGTAGAAATTCAAATGCTGATTGAGCATGATATTTTGTGAAAATGTGTTTATGGTTTTGGAGTCAGTGTTTTATTTTGACTTACTATCATTCAGCCCACTGTTGTGGAATTGAGGTCTGAAAGCAGTACAGGGATTTGGGAAATGTGTGTATCGTTTTGAAAAACATGTTAATGCATTAGCCACTGAGACACAGAAATATCTGTAAGCAATTTTGCAAAAAACTATAAAAGAGGAAAAAAACAGATCTTTTGTTCACATGTTAAAACAGTATTATGTGACTGTATTCATTAACACAAGAAGAAAATTTGTTTTACACATATTTAAATTCCAGTATGAAAACACTGTTTTAATAGGAAATAAAAATCAGGGTTTTTTTAAAAATGTATTATTTTTATATATAACCTGATATGACCATGAATGAATAATAACCTGTGATAGTATTAAGTAAGCTGTTGTTTGTAGAGGAAGAAACATTGTATTGCACAGGTAAAGTTGTCCAGTTGTGTAGTTATGAATTTCAAAAATAAAATATCTGTTCTGATGGTCCTCTTTCAAGCCCCAGAGGCACTTGATGGACTGGAGACCTACCACCACTTCTCATATAGGATTCTGTCCATAGGCAGGCCAAGATTTTGCAGGTCCCTACTCACACTCTCAATCATGGGTGGCGGCCCACACAAATAACACAATGTGCGCCCAGGGTTAACGTGATGCCTCAGCACCTCCTGTGATATTTTTCCACCTTTAAGTGAAGACACAGTCAAAACATCTCATAATATTAAATCAAGGACTTATGTTGTAAGTCTGTAATCCTGAATTGTTAATCAACTTTAATTCAAATTGACTGAAAACATAAATGAAGCTAAATGAGATTATGTGGGACTCACTGGTTGTGTAGGACTGGAGGCCTGGCTTGATTTCAAAATCTTGCCGCGTCACTCGGAACTCACATGAGAATTTATCTGGAAATTCCCGACAAACACCAATGATGCTATCCTGAAAGAAACAAATTATATACACACAAAAACTATGAATACAGTGATCGATTAAACATAATAGGTGTATCAAGTTCCATTCAAACAATTATAATCAATTTAAAAGTATTGGGTGAATGTTGTGTTGATGTCTGTGTGCCATTTAAATAAGGAATTGTGGTAACAAATTCTGCTGTTGAATCATATTTCTGGTACAACAATAACAAAAGGGTCACTCCGTGAAAACTGCAGCCATTCAAATGTATATAAATCATTGGCAATAAAATTCAACATTGCAATAAATATTGTTAAATATCATGTTTAATGTAAGGTGCTAGACTTTGAGATATACATAAGATAATTTCACTTTCATCCTGTTCCTAACTACTGTAAAAATAATAAAAAAAATGTCTTTCTAAATTCTCCCCATTAATTAGTGTTGGAAAATGTGACATTCCTTACCTTATCCGATAAAGTAATTATTTTTTGCTTTAATTCCTACCCTTTCCTAATAAAAACACTTTCCTAGTAATAAAAGTCTTCTTATTTTATTAAAGAGGTGCAATGTCTTTTAAAAGTCATTTTCATTAGTAACAACAATATGTCTCTGTCAGTCAGTCAAGCACAATTTATTGTATTAAAAAAAAAAAAAGGCAGAGGAAAATTACCAGAATTAAAATTATAGATAAAATCCACTAAAGTCCTGTTCTGAGTATGTTGTGCTTGAAACTGCTCTAGCCTTATTCCCAAGCTTCGAATTTCCCACCAGACCCCACATTCAGGCATGATGTGCATCACCCGAGAGTACTTCCAGATCTGTGGACGTTCACGTCCAGGTTACAGAAGGTCACACACACACAACGTTTCATGCAAGGTGTAGTGAAGTCACTCAATTAATATATATTGAATATAATGCATGAAAAACTAAAATAAAAACTGATATGGTCTTACCTTAACTTCCTAGTGATGCACTCTGTACCCAAGAAAATCCCTCAACACTTGTATCCAAGTGTTCTAAATCCTTCTTTTTGATTGGATCGAAAATAGACTAAAGAGTTATCTTGAAATATTCAAGATAACAGATCTTGAGATTGGTCTAAATTGTTGATTATTTTCAAACTACTGTTGAAGTTTGTTATTTATTGACTTGTCAAATGTTTTCTTTTTTTAAAATAAAAATTTTGTTGATAAATTCAACGTTATTTTCATGTCCTTGTTACATGCGCATCACAGTAAATGTGATGCCTCATAACTCATGTTTGAATGAAGATGTTAGCTTTTGATCCATATGCCATTATTTCTGATGGTAATGTCAGTATGAGGTTGTGAGTGTTCTTCAAAAGTCCTTATTCTGTAATTTTAGCCTCATGTCACAGTTTAGTTGCAGGTTTCATGGAGTGACCCGTATTTAAGATTGTATTAAGCCTTGATTTACAATAATAGAATTCAATATTAACCTCTTGTCTACAAATCAAATACAAAAGTTCAGTATGTTCCTATAGTTGCAGGTTCAGAATAACATACAGTACATTAAATTATCGCTGTGAGAAGCATCCTGAAATTATTATTAGGTCTAACACACTTTTGTAAGACTGAGCTGCATTTGATTATTAGCACTGATGATTCAAACACCAATACAGTATAAAAAGGCTACACACCCCTGTTAAAATTGCAGGTATTGTGATGTAAAAAAATATTTTAAACCAAGATTAATCATGTCAGACCTTTTCCTACCTTTAATGTGCCATAGTAACCAAGAAAATTCAAGTGGAAAACAAAAAGAAATGTTTCAGAGAACAGAAAAAAAAAACAACTTACAATAAGCTGTTTGAACAAGTGTAAAAAACCCCTTAACTAAATACATTGTTAAAGCACCTTTTGCCTATAATACAGCACTCAGTCTTTTTGTCTACCAGCTTACGACATCATGATTTGTCAATTTTGTTCCACTCTTTTCAATAAAAATGCTCCAGACCTATTATATAGCAATGAGCTCTCCTGAGCACAGCCTTCAAGTCATTCCACAGTTTTTCAATAGGATTTAGATCTGGACTCTTACTGGGCCATTCCAAAGCACTTCTTCTTCTGAAGCAATTCCTTTGTTAACTTGATTTGTGCTTTGGGTCTTTATTGTGCTGAAAGATTAAATATTCCTTCATCTTCAGCTGTCTAACAGAGGCCTGCAAGGATTGCACCAAAACAGGTGGAGCTATCCATCATGTGGAGCTATCTATCATGTGGAGCTATCTATTCACTCTATCAAGTAGATGTCAAGAAAATCCTATAGAAATAGCTGATCTTTACTCTGGCTTAATAAGAATCACTTCACTAATAATGAGTCTTTATTGGTCTCACATACATTTCAGCACAGTGAAATTCTTTTCTTCGCATACCTCGCATGTCAGGAAACTAGGGTCAGAGCGCAGGGTCAGCCATCATACAGCACCCCTGAAGCAGAGAGGGTTAAGGGCCGTGCTCAAGGGCCCAACAGCTTGGCAGTGCTGGGGCTTGAACCCCCAACCTTCCGATCAGTAACCCAGAGCCTTAACCACCAAGCCACCAAGCCGCATCTAATGCCAGGTGCAGCATAATTACTTTTGAATACGAGTTTGAATGTGATTAAGTAATTCTGAGCACAATCACATGCCCCATTATAAAAGGCTGTGTACACCAAGTCATTGTAAATTTTTTACTTTTCTTTATATAAAAAACATTTCTGTTTGGTTTTCCCTTGAATGTCATTGGGTGGTAAATATGAGCAAAGGCGGCTGTGAAAATTTGTTTTTATTGTTTAACCTTTTGATATTTTGTTTTTAAAAAAAATCACAAAAATACTCTGCTCTCATGGATATCAAACAATTGCAAACACAACACAGGTTTCTAAAAAAAAAATCTTTGTTAAATATAGGTGTGCAACAATTATTGGCACCCCATGAATTCATATTAGAAAATTATATTTGAAGTATATTCCCATTGATGTTTTACATTTCTTTTAGTACATCTGGGAGACTAGGAACAGGAAATTGTTCAACCTTTAATTCCTGTTTCACAGGGCTAAAAATATGAGGTAACACATGGGCCAAATTCCCTTAGTCATTTATAACAATGGGTAAGACCAAGGAATATAGCTGTCATGTGTGGCAAATGGTTGTTGAGCTTTACAAAATGGGAAGTTGGGAAGGGAAATCTGTGGGGTGAACTGAAGAGGAGAGTCCACCAGCATGGACCTTGAAATTTGAAGCATCTGGAGAGATTCTGTATGGAGGAATGGTCTCAGATCTCTTGCCATGTATTCTCCAACCTCATCAGGCATTATAGGCCCAGAGCTGTTATCTTGGCAAAGGGAGGTAGCACAAATATTGACTAAAAGGGTGCCAATAATTGTTGCACACCTATATTTAACAAAGATTTTTTTTTGATAAACCTGTTTTGTTTGCAATTGTTTGATATCCATGACAGCAGAGTATTTTAGTGATTTTTTAAACAATAGATCAAAAGGTTAAACAATAAAGACAATTCTTCACAGCCTTCTTTTCTCATGTTTACCAAGGGTGCCAATATCAGTGGAGGGCACTGTATATAACATTAAAGGTGGAAAATGATCTGACATGATTTATCTTGGTTTAATTTTTTACATCACAAAAACCTGCAATTTTAATATGGGTGCGTAGACTTTTTATATACACTGCACATACACTGATCAGTGAAGAATAGCTGATTATGTGATGTCAATAAGAGGCTGTAGATTGTTCTCATATACACTCACTGTGAAAAGCAGCTCCGTTGTGTTCTTGGCACTGTAACAGAGGTGTGTGTGTCCTGGTCTGTATGTGTGTGGCAGTCGGAGTAGATCTGCAGTGTGCATTAGTATGGAGTAAAGGGGGTTGATACCAACGCCACCAGCCACCAGTAGCAGGTCCACTGTATGATCAGATGGTTTGGGGTCGAAATAAAAATCCCCCCCAACTCGCACTTCCACATGCGAGCCTAATGTGCACTGATGGTGTGAGAGAGAAAAAGGCAGCTCAATCAATTCAGTTTTTCAGGACATTAAATGGAAACTGCAAGCTTGGACTGTCAAAGTACATACAAATCTATACAAAGACATGAAGCCGTTGGTGGCAGAGTCACATCTCAATAGTTCAATGCTCAGTGAGCTCTATTCCTGTAGACATTCCTATAGACTTCAGAGAGAACACGCTGCCTAGATTTATTGTACATAATCCAAAAGACAACATAAAACCATTTCAATGTTTTTCCTGTATATAACATTTTTCAAGTAGTTAGTTGTTTTGTGATAGTTCTTTATGAGTCCCTTGTTTGTCCTGAGCAGTTAAACTGCCAACTATTCTTCAGAAAAATCCTCCAGGTCCTGCACATTCTTTGGTTTTCCAGCATTTTCTGTAAATTTGACCCCTTTCCAAGAGTGGAAATATGATGTTAAGATCCATCTTTTCACACTTAGGACAACTGAGGGACTCATATTGTGACAGGGACATTACACTATAAAAACAGCACCGTCTTTTGGATTAGACGTTAAACCGAGGTCCTGACTCTCTGTGGTCAGAGAAATTCTCCAGTTGACCCTTATCTATCGCCCCCTAATAACCTCCATCCCTTAATTGGCTACATCACTCTCCTCTCCACCAATTTATTTTTCATAAATGCAATTTTACTGGACATTTTATTGTTGTTGTGGTCATTAATTTGCTGTTGCAAGAAACCAAACTATTCACAACTAATACTTCAGAAACCAAGGCATCGGTTAGTATTGCTATTAGATAAAATTTATAATTTGTTGTTTTAAACATTTCTAAGTTCTAAAATAAAAGGGGATCTTCTATGACACTGATTACCTAATAAGACTGATTTAATGAGACTGATTAATTAAATTTACAGTGAAGCACCCAATATTGCCTGCATGTACCTTTCATTTCTAATGCATCCTGTATAAACAGACCCATTTCCCTTATACTGCTTTTCCTTCTGATGCTGTCATGGTGGATTGGCTAGAAGTATCTTGCTAAGGTAGTTTGATGCTACATTGCCCTCCACTAATGTTGGCACCCTTTTTGAATATGAGCAAAGAAGGATGTGAAAAATTGTCTTTATTGTTTAACCTTTTGATATTTTGTTAAACCAGTTCACAAAAATACTCTGCTCTCAGGATATCAAACAATTGCAAACAACACAGGTTTATAGAAAAAAAATCTTTATTAAATATAGGTGTGCAACAATTATTGGCACCCCTATGAATTCATATGAGAGACTATATTTGAAGTAAATTCACAACTGGGTGAGTAGGAACAGCAAAAATGTTCAACCATGACTTCCTATTTCATATGGGTATAAATATGAGGTAACACATAGGCCAAATTCCCTTAGTCATTCACAGCAATGGGTAAGACCAAGGAATATAGTCGTGATGTGTGGCAAAAGGTTGTTGAGCTTCACAAAATGTGAAGTGGCCATAAGAAAATAGCAAAAGCATTGAAAATGTCCATTTCCACCATCAGGGCAATAATTAAGAAGTTCCAGTCAACTGGAAACGTTATGAATCAACCTGGAATTGGATGCATGTATATATTGTCTCAACACACTGGGAAGAGGATGGTTTGAGTGGCCAAAAAATCTCCAAGTATCACAGCTGGAGAATTGCAGAAGTTAGTTGTGTCTTGGGGTCAGAAAGTCTCCAAAACTACAATCTGAATTCACCTACATCACCACAAGTTGTTGGAAGGGCCTATACTCTCATCCAAAAACAAACTCAAGCATCTTCAGTTTGCCAGACACTACTGGAACTTCAAATGGGATTGGATTCTATGGTCAGATGAAACCAAAACAGAGCTTTTTGGCAATAAACACCAGAGATGGTTTTGTTGCACACAGAGAGGTAGCCATATGGAAAAGTACCTCATTCCCATGGTTAAATATGGCAGTGAATCTTCAATGTTTTTGTCATTGTTTTTCTGCCAGAGGACCTGGATATTTTGTTAGGATACATGCCATCATGGACTATCAAATATCAACAGATATCACCTCATCAGGCATTATAGGAGAAGACTCAGAGCTGTTATCTTGGCAAAGGGAGGTAGCACAAAATATTCACTAAAAGGGTGCCAACAATTGTTGCACACCTATATATAACAAACGATATTTTTGGATAAATGTGTTTTGTTTGGAATTGTTTGATATCCATGAGAGCAGAGTATTTGTGAATTTTTTGAACAAAAGATCAAAAGGTTAAACAATGAAGACAATATTTCACAGGCTTCATATTTACCAAGGGCACTCTCTATAGAATTCTGATTTGTTTTGTTTGAAATTCTGACACAGAAATTATGGTGTTTTTTGTCATTCAGAATACTATATTTTCTGATGATGATGCTTGCCATTTGGATTTGTTCATAGTGTTGCTTTCTATCCCTTTTGTTTTTCTATTCTTTTCTGTTTGTATAGTATTCACATTTGTACACCACTGGTTTACATACATCCCTTTTTTTGCATTTTTAGTACTATTAATTCAATTCAATTCAACATGCTTTATCGGCATGACCAATAAAGTACAGTATTGCCAAAGCACTGCAGGAAAGAGAATTATTAAACTGGTGTGTGTATTACCCATGTGTGTGTCTCCCTATCTTCTGTCACCATGGAGCTCTACAGTTATCAAAGTATTCATTTTATCTGAGCATTACCTTCAGATATTAGGCAAATTATTATTACTACTTCTTGCCATGTTGATCATCAAGCTGAAATGATCATCAATCATTTCTAATATTTAATGTAATAAAAAAAGGAACGATGTCTTTTAAAGAAATTATAAGAAAAGGAAATCCACAATTGTGTTTACTTGTGCCCACCACACACTCACCTTAGTGTGTATCCAGTGTGCAGGTGGGTGCTGTGTGTATTTCACTGCCAGCTCTATAACTCGTTCTCGGTGCAGAAGGCCTGGGCTGGAGCACACGGAAAAGCCACCCACTTTCTCCATACCTGGGATGAAAAAGTCCACCCTGAACATAACACACAGTCAATCAACATGAATACACAACCATTAAAGTTAGACCATCATATTTGTCTCACTGCTGAAAATGTTTAATAGAGAGCAGACTGTTGTAGAACCATGTCCAAATTGTAGGACTTACTCCTTTGCTTTCCTAAAATCAATGATGGGAAAAGCAGCATGCGTGTGTTAATCTATTACATAAATATTATAATATTAGCTAACTAAATGATCTGACTCCAATTTACGTCTTTACTATACCTCACGTCAACCAACAAACTTTTAGCTTAAATGTTGAAAATGTAATATCTCAGCATTTTATAACTTATATATGTATGCCCTTACTTATAATACACATAGGTATTATAATAGGCAGGTGTAACATAGGCAGGTGTAATTGCAACAGAGAGAGATTGTAGATTCTTTCTTATAGTGTCTTCCCCTCAAGATTTTAGGGATTACAAGTTTAAACCTCTTGAGCATATGTTAAAGTTTTTGTTGTGTCACTGATCAGGCAAACAAATGTTAATCAGGGCTGTGCTGATTTAGGACAGGATATAACAAAAACCTACACTGTTCTGGAGATGTGATAAGGATTAAAAATGTTTCCAAAGTTGCCTTTTTCTGATATGGTAAAACCGACATGTTGCTTAGGAGCTTAGGAGCATTAGAAGCTTTGGAAGCTGAAATTAATCCAAGGGGCGTTACATTTCTGACTCATGCTTGAGGTTTTTGGCCAATCACAACGCAACAGGACAGCTGGCCAATCAGAGCACTCTGGGCTGTTTGGACGGAGGGGCTTTGGAGAAATCTGAGCATTTCAGGCAGCCTGGGAATAGAGGTACTGCAATAATGTACCGTATATGACGGTTTTTTGAATGTTCAAGCATGTTAACCTATTCTATTACATTCAATAACCAAAATAATTACCGTTTAAAAATCATATGACATGACCCCTTTAAAGTTAAGTTAAATATATATTACAAAATAATTATGAAATAAAATTACTTAGTCGTACTATTCGCCTGGTAGTCATGTTAGCATTTATTTTAAAAAAATCAACATTGTATTTCGTTCACATATTTCGGCCAAATGAATGTGTCTGTAGGTCCTAAAAGTTGCCACAGCCATCCTGACAATGCTATGAGGCTACAGTTTATTGAAAAACTGTAAAAACTGTGCTGAACAACTAGATGAAGGATACAGGATTGGCATTAGAAGGCAAGGGCAAAATCTATTTTCAAGTAGTGCTACTGGCCATTGTTTAGGCAACATTACAGTGATTTTTTTTTTTTGAGTGATTACCTTGCTTACTTTATTAATAAACCCACATTAAATTCAAATTCATTGATTTGTGGTATCTTATTGCATGCTTTAACAGTTGCATTTTCTATTTTTAGCTAAGCAGTGGTGATACATTTTTACCGCACCTGTTAAATGGCTATTTAACAATTACATTCAGGCCGGCATTAATAACTATTATTTACACTTTGTTTGCATGCTCTGCAAAATTTTTTATCATCAGCCGCTACTGTCTTTTGATGGTCTATAAATAAAACAAGACTATAAAATCATAATTGTTCTAAATTATCTTTAAATTGTGTTTAATTTCTTTATGCACAATTATAGTTATTTATAAGCTGATTCACAATCATGACATACTAAAATGTTGCCCATTTAAGTAGCTTAATGTAATTAGCTACTATTTCTTAGTAACTTGTAGTGTAGCTAACTACTTTTTTAAAAGGGTAGCTTGACTGTAGCTCAACTACTTCAAACTATACTGTAAGTAACTTGTAGCTTGAAATGATACAGTTTCAAAGTCTGTTCTAATCAATGGCACCCAATCTTGAACGCCTGATTCTAAATTTATGGATTTGAAGGTGTGAACTTACTTTTTCCATGTGACTGATCTGTCAATGTCAATTTTATGTGTCATTTGATAGTGTATTACCTTTTTTTTATATATAGGCACTGTTTCAAAGAGGATCAAATGTTTGCTTGTCCAAATATGATAAAATATGAAGGAGGAATAGAAATTTAAAAAATTTCCATGGGGTGTACTTATTTTTTCACACTACCATATGTACTCAGAAGTATACATCAGTCCTAAGAAAGTGTGATCTGGCCAAAGTATTAACATGATATTTCATAATCACACAGTCCTTACCACTGGCCAGCATGGAAACTAAATTCAGGATGCGGCACCTCCAGCTGCAGCCTCTTCACTTTGTCTGACTCATCTGTAATGGCACAAACACGTGCCGAGAACATGGCCTACAAACACAAACACACCTAGTTGAGCTAACAAACAACAACTATATAATCATCATCCAAACATGACAGGTGCTAAGAGTCACAGCTTTATTGCATTATTGTACTGCTCAGATTGGAACAAACAGCATTTCATCTTGATAATTCCGAAATTGATAATTATATAAAATGTCTGTCACATGAGATACAGGAGGCTGACAGCAGGGACATGTGTGACCTTGTAGGATCTGAGCCAGGTAACAAAATGCAGTTTGAACATCTGGTATGCTGTTCTGCATGTTGCCTCTGCTTCCCTGATCTACTGTCTTATTACATGAGGACTCACCTTTTGTCTGTAAACACTAGCTGTCCTTTCAAGGTGATCAGCTTGTCGTGATATGTTTCTGGGCAAAAAAAAAAAAGGACAGGATGCCAATATTCAAGTTCTGTACACCTCAAGTTCATTGTATTTAAAACAATACTCAGTAAAACAGAAGTCACATACGCATGTATCGCAAATGACTGTACGACAACATGATTATCAAATCTTGTTTGTTTTATTTTCCTGCAAACATCTGAGACATTTAGAACTAACCTCGATGAACAGAACAGGTTAGACGGGGCTTGTAGTGACCGCGCAGCCCCAACAAAACACCGAGCAGTAATTATAACACACCGCAGAATCATTGCGCTGGAGTTGAAGTTTGCACTGGGAAGTTACTGTGTAACTAAAATATATGGGAACTAATGTAGCAGACCAGCAGGTTCTCTGCAGCCTGATCATGTGTAGTGGCTGCACTGGGTAATCTAGTTTGCGCTCTAAATTTCTTACGTTTTACTATCTAAAAAAAAGTCCCTGGGTAATCTCAAAAATAATACCAAACCCGAAAACATCTACTCACAACGTAATCCGCAACGTAATTCAATACAGTTCTACTCTTCAATGACTGTGTTAATACATAGCTATTTAACCTCTGTCATGCTCTTAGTAAACGCAGACGTGAACCGGAAGTAGTTACGGTAACTCGAGTTCATGGGCATGATTTAGATAACCAAGTCCGCAAAAGAATTGCGCAGACAAGAGGACTGTCACTGTGCTAATAAACGTCGGAAACAAGCGAAACTACCTATGGAGATTAAAAAAAGTGCCGAAATTAAACAAATAAATGAACCATTTCACAAACAAATACAATCTGCTTTGCAAAGGAAAACTCGACTCTCAAATAAACCGAAAGCGATTTGCAAATACAAACGGCAATTTGAGAGAAAACGGTGTAAGAGGTGTAAACAAATAAATGGAAAATATGAGCCTAAATCAAATTTCACAAAACCATTTCACACTACCGATCTTTGAGCGAATAAAAGAATCCAATGCATATCTCTGTCATGTTCGTGAGAAACGTGACCTGTTTCCCCCCGATCTTGACTTTCTCACAAATGCAGCTGAGCAACTTCTTCTTTCAAACCAACAGATGGCGCTGTCGGCCAATTTACACTAGTCTCCCGGGAGAACCGTTACAACAATGTTACATAACATTACACCAGGGATACAGCCGTCGAAAGGAGCGGCGAACAGGTTAGTTTCTTTCTCAGGTAAGCAATAATTAAACCCCTTCCGGTTTTTTTTTCCCCCTCAAAAAAAATGTTAATTCCACATCCAGACACATTACCCCATCATTAGGCTGGAGCCTATAGGGGAATCTAGTGTTACTACTAACTAGAGCAAGGCTGCGTTTTAATTAACTGTAATAATCTTAACACTCTGTTGTGTATAGTGCCTTCTTAAATTATACACAATCTGAGCATGCATAAAGTTCATTATGGGTTCCCCCCCCAGAGCGGGTTTGGGCTAGAATTCTCTCTGCTGCGGGAGACAGCTGTTCTCTGAGTTGAATTTGCTGTGCTTACTTTATATTTAAAGCTTTCAGATTCTCTTTAATTGCACAATTGCGTAATTCCAAGCTTTCTACAAGTTACTACCCAAATCTTAAATAACTTGTTGACAGAATGGAAATATGAAAACATTTCACTGCATTGAACGTCTCTTGTCAACTCAACTATAAACCAGAAACTCAGAAGGTCACTGTCACTGCTTTTACAGTTTTTTGGAAGCATGTGTGATTTGATGCACAATAAATGATTAATCAATTTTTAAATGTTCTGCTTCTGTTTAGGAACTGTACCTTCAAGAGCTTGACTGGGAGGATTGTGGTCTACCCACTGACCCACAACATGTCATTGTAATTGTCCCCACAGCTGACAACCTATTGAACCCTGAAGATCTAGCAGCACTACAAGAAGCCATTGATCCCACGGGACCCTCAGCTTCATCCAAGGGTGGTCAAAAATTCCAGCACACCGATGTCAGAGACTGTTGGACAATTATGTGAATGGCGCTACAAGAACTGGCTACCGATTGATGAAAACTTTCTAGCCAGCTAGTGAGCCAACCTGATAGCAGTGCTCTGGGCGGCCTGTACACTACACTATGCCAGAGCCATATCTCCCTGCAGTTCTTCCCCTGGTGTCCCACTGAAGCTAAGCAGCATTGAGCCTGGCCAGTACCTGGATAGGAGACCTCCTGAGGAAAACAAAGTGGTATTAGTGAAGCCAGCAAGGGGTGCTCACCCTGTGGTCCTTCTGACCCCCTGTAAAAACAGCACTGTTAAAGCTATGTCCTGACTCTTTGTGGTCATTAAAAATCCCAGGACACTTATGATAAAAGAGTAGGGGTATAACAATGGTGTCCTGGTGAAATTCCCCCATTGGCCTTTCTCTATCATGGCCCCCAATAATCTCCATCTCTGAATTGGCTACATCACTCTCTCCTCTCCACTAATAGCTGGTGTGTGGTGGGCATTCTGGCGCACTATGGCTGCAGTCACATCATCCAGGTGGATGTTACACAGTAGTGGTGGTTGAGGAGATTCCCCCACCCCCCATGCTATGTAAAATGCTTTGAGTGTCTATAAAAATGGTATATAACACTAACTGTGACTATTGTAAGTAATAGTAGTATATTCAAGAGCAGCTGGACAGTGGGTGCATTTCATAAATCAATCATGTTGCCATACCTACTACCAGAAACAGTAAGAAAGAATTTTGAAAATTACTAGCCTAAATGTAATTTTAAATGAGATGCAATCTATCAACCTGCTGATCTCTAAAGAATGTAGCCTCACTTTGAATTAGAGAGAAAAACCTAGCACCCTGGTATAGCAATCTCTATAATTGCTATACCATATCTCTTGCTATAATATATCTAATATAAATCTCTACTTACCACTCAAAATTTAGAACATAAATGGCATCAAACTAAATTGGTTGTATTCCAAGTTGCATAGAAGGATATCCTTCCTAGCTAAAGAAAGGCTCTTAGTGCTGCTAGATCATCATATTTCTCCACCCTAATAGATGATAACATAAATAATCCCAGATTCTTATTTAATATTGTAGCAAAGTTAACTAGGAACGAGCCCACCACAGAAGCATACATACCATCAGGATGTAATAGCGATGATTTTCAGGATTTTTTCAATGGTAAAATGGACAATTTTAATACTTTCTTCCTGTAGCACTGGCTATGTACCTAATGTAAACCCTTTAAACTAGCAGTTCTCAAACCCCTGATTAAAAAACCTGCCCTCCCCTTTATTTCCAAGAGCCTAGAAAATGTTGTCGCATATTAGTTAGGATTATAATTGCATAGGAATAACATTAATGAAATCTATCAATCAGGATTTAAGCCTCATCACAGTGTACTGAGACAGCGCTGGTTAAAGTGGTAATTGACCTACTACTAGTCTATGATCAGGGTTTTGTCTCCTTGCTTGTGTTGCTTGACCTTAGTGCAGCTTTTTATACCACTGATCATAATATTCTCCTAAAAAATGTTGTTGGAGTTCAGGGAACATCCCTCTTCTGGACCAAGTGTTATTTGACTGATCATTATCAGTTTGTAGATGTAAATGGTGACTTCTTTACACATAATAAAGTAATGCTTGGTGTTTGACAAGGATCTGTTTTAGGCCCACTGCTCTTTTCTCTATATATGCTACCTCTGGGTACAATTTTCATAAACGTTGTGTGTCATTCAGAGTGTCAGTGGAGTGCAGAGTGAGTGTAGAGTCCTTATGGAGTCCTAAGGGATCTGTATGGAGGACATGTGCGTGTTGAGGAGTCTGATGGCCTGAGGGAAGAAGCTCCTCCTGAGCCTCTCAGTTTTTGCCATCAGACAACGGAAGCGCTTGCCTGATTGCAGCAAGCTAAACAGACAATTACCAGGGTGGGTGGAGTCCCTGATGATTTTAGTGGCTCTTGTACTGCATCGCCTGATGTACATGTCAAGCAGAGAGGGGAGAGCAGATCCGGAGATGCATTCACTAAGCACACCACTCTCTGCAGGGCTTTGTGGTCCTGGATTGAGCAGTTTCCATATCATGCTGAGCATGCTGAGATGCACTGAGTTAGTAAACTTTCTATGGCCCCAGTATAGAAAGTTTTCAGGATCGCTGAGGAGGCCCTGAATTTCCTCAGCAGTCTCAGAAGGTACAACCGTTGTCTGGCTTTGTTCACCTGAGCTTCATTGTGATGAGTACAGGTCAGGACGTCAGAGATGTGTACTCCAAGGTACCTGAAGCTGCTCACTCTCTCCATGGGGGTCCCTTGTATCTCGAGTGGGGTATAGTTCCACTGTTGCCTCTTCCTGAAGTCCACAACCAGCTCCTTGGTTTTACTGACATTCCGAGAGAGATTGTTAGCCAGCCACCAAGCTATTTTCTCCACCTCGTCATGGTAGGTGGCTTTGTCGTTGTTGAAGATACATGGAGAGGCCCATAACCACAGTGTCGTCAGCAAACTTGACAATAGAGGTGCAGCTGTGAGAGGGGACACAGTCATGTGTGTAGACAGAGTAGAGCAGTGGACTCAGGACACAACCTTGTATGCTCCAGTGCTCAGGGTGATGATGTTGGAGGTCAACTGGCCCACTCTCACTACCTGGGGTCTACCTTTGAGGAAGTCCAGGACCCAGTCACAGAGAGGAGCAGTAAGGCCAAGGTCCCTGAGCTTGGAGGCTAGCCTGTGTCGGATAATGGTGTTGAAGGCTGAGCTATAGCCTATAAACAGCAGCCTCACATCCTCAGTAGACTGCATCCTCAGTAGACCTATTGGGGCGGTAGGTGAACTGGAGTGGGTCAATGATGTCAGGGTCCATGGAGCAGATGGAGTTTTTGATAAGCCTCTCAAAAACCTTCATGACAAGCAATAAGACTACAGGATGATAGTCATTTAGGCAAGAGGGCTTATTATGCTTTGGTACAGGAATGACAACAGGTTTTTTTTTAAAAGCAGGTGGGGACCACATGCTTAGCTAGGGACTCATTAAAGATGGAAGTGAACAAAGCAGCTGGCTGATCAGCACAGGATCTCAGTACATGGGCGGAAATGCCATCAGGTCCGGCCGCTTTCCTGATGTTCACATGTTCCAGAGCCCTCCGAACCTCATCCTCTGAGACGGTGATCACGCTCTAATCACTAACAGAGCTGCTTCCTTCTGTAGCGCTAGTTGGTAGGTTAATGCTACCGTAGTTAGCCTCAAAGCGCACATAGAAAGTTTTTTGCTCATCGGCCAGAGAAGAGTCAGCTTTTACTGTGACGGTGGATTTGCCTCTGAAGCCGCTGATATAAGTACAATAAGTTAAATTCACATGCAGTGTAACCCCTAGAATATCGTTATAAATAACTGCAGTGTCTCCTCCTTTGCCAGTTTCACGGGGCAGTGTATATACACTGTATGGTCAAAAGTATGTGGACACCAGACCATCACACTCATATGGACTTCCCATTCCAGATTGGGATAATCATTAGTAAGATTGTAGAGTATATTAAAAAAGCATACTCAAGATATATATATATATATATATATATATATATATATATATATATATATATATATATATATATATATATATAGTGTGTGTGTGTGTGTGTGTGTGTGTGTTAAAAAGCATAATTAAAAACTGTAGAATATGTTCTAATTATGTTATATTCTGTGTACTGAGTTAGAAAAATCCTGTGGTATTCTGTGTCTCCTTGTGCACTTAAGCAATAAATCAGCATTTAGACACATTAGCTGCGTTTACATGGACAACAATAATCCACTCTTAATCCGATTAAGACCATACTCTAATTAAGAAACTACCATGTAAACAGCAATTTTTACTTACCTTAATCTAATTAAGGTCATACTCGAAGTAAGCAATAATCTAATTAAGACAGGTGGAGTACTCCTGTTTTAGTCGCATTATGGACGTGTAGTAGTGACATGTAAACACCTTAATCACATTATGAACGTCGTGTGGGAGTTTTCACCGCATTTTGCGACAGGACACGATCACACACGGCAGTTTTACGTTTTACGGCGAACAAGAGAGCTCGGCTGTGTCCCAAATCGCATACTTTCCTACTATAGGCCTGTAGTGGGGAAAAATACATGTATCTCGGCTACTATATAGACGGTAACTACGCGATTTGGGACACACCCACCGCTTCAAGCAGTTGTCTATTAGCACGTATAGCATGACAAATAATTAACTGCACTTAAAGCGTTCGTTAAAATAAATAAATAAATAAATAAATAAAACCACGCAAAACTGTATACGGTACCATAACGAAGACGAACTGTATGTTGATACGTGAAATTCTGGAAGGACGTCGGACGGCGTGGCGCGGTGACGTAATGACGCGGGCTGTTAATCTAATTATGTTCTAAAACATGTAAAACGGGAACATGACAGGAGTATTCTAAAAGCGACTCATGTAAACACCTTAATCACATTATTATCTTACTCAGATTAAGGTCAATAATTAGATTACTGCTGTCCATGTAAACGTAGTCATTGTGTGCATACTTGTGTAAATTAGAAAGAACAGGTTGGAGACTTTTGGGGCCTCAGGGTAACTAAGGAGAGACAAACTATTAAGGCAGTAGGAGTGAACTTTGTACAGCGTGAACGTACAAACCTTTTTTTTAAAAACAAAAGTTATGGTCTGGTCTTGTGTAAGGCAACATATAGACAGGAGTAATTAATTGTGGTAAAGGACTTGGGTTGATTTTAAAGAAAAGGATAAAAACCCTGCCAAGATGAGCTCACTGTTCAGAATGGTATAAAAAGCCTATGTTATATTGCAAGATTTCTGCAGAGGTCTCAACTTTATTTGTCTTGAAAGTTTGATTTCTTTTAACATATATAACCCCTGGTCTCTGGAAATTTTTTTGACTTAGGTTGGAGAGATTTTCCACACCAAAATCAGGCATTGATATCAGGTGAGGAGGCCTGGGGCACAGTTGGTGTTCCAGTTCATCCCAAAGGTGTCCAGTGGGGTTAAGGTGCAGGACGCTCAAGTTCTTCCACTCCAAAATTCCACTGAAAGGAAATATTAATACCACAACATACAAAGCCATCCAATACAATTGTGTGTTTCCAAATGTGTAGTAACAGTTTCAGGAAGGTTCACATATGTGTGATAGTCAGGGGTCCACATACTTTTGGCCGTATAGTGTAGCTGTACATGTATCTGGGAGGACTACCTTCATTTAATGGTGCATACTCATTTGGTCTGATCCAAGTTTCTGGACACAATACATCACACTGCTCTGTGGAATGACTGTCTAAGTATGTATATGGATTCTGGACTGTTTTTGTGGAATGCATTATTGCAGGCTTATTCAAATAAATTAAATTCAGTTTTATTTGTATAGCGCTTTTAACAATAAACATAGTCCCAAACCAGCTTTACAGAAATATATAAATTCAGGATATAGATTTTAAATGTATGAATTTATCCCTAATCAGCAAGCCAGAGGTGACAGTGGCGAGGAAAAACTCCCTGAGACAATATGAGGAAGAAACCTTGAGAGGAACCAGACTCATCTGGGTAACCACAGATAGTGCGATTATAAATAAAGCCCTTCTATAAATGTGCTAATTCTACATGGTCAAATAGTGCAACTGTATACACAGGAAATTCATTGCAGTTTTTACATGAAGTCTTGTTTTGTTGAACCTATCCACTGTTCACTGATGGAGACTTGAGTGCAAAACTGTTTGCTGCAGTTCTAAAGCTATCATAGCATATCTGTTCATATGAACTGCTTATCCTCAGATTCTGTATAAACCACAGATTGAAAAATGTTGCATCACTTATGCTGCATGCAAACTGCACTTCTTTATTGCTCATCTTGAAATCAGTGTATTTAAGAGTTTTAACCTGTATGTGACACACGTAAAAGTTTTGGGAGAAGCCTTTCTTCAGTTTTTGAGATGTCATTTTTCATTGCTTTATTGGCTCTATATATAGAGAGAGAGAGGTAATTTCCTGCCATTATGGAACTTGACATAGAAAGTTATCTCATACAGGTACAGTGCAGGACACAGCACAGTGAAAATGAACTTGAAATAAAACCAAACAACCATATTCAAGAGGATTGTCAATGTTGGGACAATTCCCAAGTTAAAGTATAGCTGTCCATTCTTGAACAAACGCTTGTGCAAACCAACTGGGGTCCAGAACTGTGGAAATGCCCAACGGAAGACTTACTTATCTTTGCATGTTGGCAGCAACCATCAGAGTATACTGGTGAATTAGGTAGTGGGTAGAGTCATATCACCCTGCAGTTCTCGCCTGGATTAGCATCAGGATTGAGCCTGGCCAGTATCTGGATGGGAGACCTTCTGGGGAAAACTAAGATTGCTGCTGGAAGTAATATTAGTGCAGCCAGAAGGTGGTGCTCACCCTGTTGTCTGTGTGGGTCCTAATGCCCCAGTGTAGTGACTGGGACACTATACTGTAAAAACAGCACCGTCTCTCAGTTGAGACGTTAAACCGAGGTCCTGACTCTCTGTGGTCATTAAAACTCCCAGGACACTCCTCGTAAAGAGTACGGTATAACTCCAGTGTCCATTGGTCCTTGTCCTTCACAGCATATAATGATCTCCCTTTCTGCATTGGCTAAACAACTCTCCTTTCCACCAATAGCGAATATGTAGTGGGTGTTCTAAATGCACTATGGCTGCCATCGCATCATCCAGGTAGATGCTACACACTGGATTTTATTCTCTCACTTGTGTTATTTTCAATCCTTTAGCATTTATTTGCTACAAGGCCTTGATCTTCTGGTGCATGCAGAATTAAACTAAAGTCTCAATAAGATCAGTTCTAAAGCTACATCACATTAGAAGTACAAAGTATTTTATCTACATCAGGGGTGTCCAATCTTATGTGCACAGGGCCAGTGTGGTGTCACAGGTTTCATTCTAATCAGGAAGATCCACACCCGATTCCACCTGTTAAATCAATTGAGCTGGGCTTTCAATAGACTCAGGAGTGGCTTCTGCTTGTTTGGAATGAAAACCTGCATCCACACAATCCCTTTCTGGATAAGATTAGACAGACACCCCTGATTACAGTGGTTCTCAACGCAGGGTCCATGAAGCATAGATACAAGATTGGGTTTCAGAACCTTGGATTATATGAATATTAGGATATTAAATGTATTAAAAATAAATCCCTATATTTAATACAGTATATCAAAACCAGTATAGCATATAGGCACAAAAAAAATCACAGTTTCTAGGAGCCAACATGACTTTAATTAAATTCTCAGAGGCATTTGACAAGTGTATGAGGGCACAAGCACGGGCGGAGGGGTTGTGGCTCATGCTGAAATTGGACCACTTTCTGTAAACTCCACATCACATTCCCATTGAAACATGACTCACCACACAACACAGCCAAGAAACTGTATATTAGAATAAATGCTAGCATCATTTTACATAAGTATTGAGGGAAAACTTGACTCAACTGTAGTTCATAAATCAGAAGGCGAGTCCATTTTAAAGAAAAAACTAAATCAAAAGAAAAACCTCTGGGTTATTGATCAAATCCAAAATGAACAATGTCTTGCTATATCTCTGCATGAAAAAGCCCAATACATGGAAGCCACACCACCAAAACCAAAAAACAGAAAAAGCAACATATGGAGGATTTAAATCAGTAATCAGATCACAATGCAGGCAAAAAGAAAATATTAAAAATCACTCATTTGTCAAATATAACCATACATGATTTTTTTTTTAAACAATTTTTTTTCCTGGTACAGAAAAGGAACTGAGAATTGACCCTAAATTCTAAAAAATAATATGTCTCTAATCCAAATGTGTCCAAGAGGTAGATCAACAATAGTTAAGGGGGGGGGGGGGGGGGGCAGAAAAAAAAACAAAAAAGAAGGGGGGGGGGGAGAAGAGAAAAAAAAAAAAAAAAAAAAAAACACAACACCACACCCTCACAGATCACTTGTGCCCCTCCTGTGAATGAAGGCACAATACACTGAGCCAAAGCAGAACACAAGTGCTCACAAGGGACTCAATGTATCGGCACAGATTTTTAATAACGTAGTGAGAGGCACAAGCTTCAACGCCACCCACTCTTGACTCAGCTGAGGTAGACATTATTACTAGTGTGGAAGCATGAATACGCTCTTTTACCACAATCATTTACATTCTTGTGAGAAAAAACACAAAACATTGTTTTCCTCCATACATCTAAAAGATTCATTATTTTTCTCTTGCATTTCTAATTTTGAATAAAATAAAAAATAATAATAAATCACATCCATTTCTACATTACTGCTGGCTATAAAGATGCATCCATTGTAACATCAAAAGCATTTGAAACCAGTGCAACTCCCCCAACCCTCACCATGCAGTGACAGACACTTGACAAAAATGTTTGCAGTGTGGAAAAGCCTGGTGTGATGGAAGCCAACTCACAAATGTCAAAAGTAAAGGCTGGGAAAAGAAAAATGCACATGTTCCACAAAGGGCTGGGATGTGATAATCTGATGAAGGCGCATCAGTGTCTTACAGCAGGACTTAACACGATCCCTGAACGCTGAAGCTAATCCCTGAATGCCAACTTAACGTTTGTGGGAAAATGTACATGCCAAAATGTTAATGTTATAATTGCTAAACTAAATGGCATTGCTGCAATATGTATGGTCAGCATTTTTTTCGCATTTATAGCTTGTTTTTTGATGTTTCCAGAAGAAGGTGGCTCCTCGGCAACACTGAGGCGCTTTACAATATTCCTATCTGCGAACAGCAAGCCCTTAAACCTCACACCTACCTACATGTGCAGACATTCTTATGTACAGTTATTAACTGTCTGCATCATAACAAATGTGGGGCTTGAGGGTCTTGTGTTAACAGACTTTTTCTAAAAAAATAAAAATGTTCAAGAACTATTAGGTTTTATAAAGTATACAAAATACCACAAAGCAAAATAAAAAAAGAAAGGAACATTTTCCCATATATATATCATTTACTTTTTTTTCTGAGGTACTCTAGCCTGAGGTAGATCAGTAAAAATGCATATTAACTTGGTTTCCTGGTTAACACCAATCAACACTTCCTGTAATCATTAGTGGCAGTGTTGCTCTGCCACCTTTCGTATTTCATCTTGTATCTATATATAATTCTTTTCTTTATAAAATGCATCTGAATTTATAAAATGCCATTAGCAATACTGGGACAAAATATTTCTGAACACACCACTTCCGGTCCCATCCCATACCCAGAGCTTTTATGACCCCACCCCTAGCCAGGATAGGAGAGCAATGCCTTGACTTTTCCATGAGAAACTCAAAACCAATACACAAAATAGAGTTAAAGGGGAAAAACAAGAAGAAAAAAAAAAAAAAGAAAAGAAGATTGTGCAGTTACCACATTACGGCAGTGAAGGGGAGACTAGTTTTCATAGCCGCGTTCTCATGTTTAGAACAAAATAGATTCTCGTAGAAATTCCAGGAGGTGGGTGGGGTTTAAGAATAGGTGGGGTGAACTCCAGAGATGGGCACGTCCCATGTCCCGCTCTTGGCGAATTATTTCCTCCGTGGTATTGGAGCCCCAGCAGGGGACGCTTTGGGCTGCTGCCGCCTCACCTGTGAGAGGATCTCCTGAATCTTTCGCTGAGCCAGCTATGAAATGAGATGCGCACACATCAATAACTCAGAATGATACACAGTTGATCAAACAAATCTAAAAAAGGCAGCCATGTTATATAGTTTCTGAAACTGTCAAAATTTATCAATATGGTAATTACTTAATACCAGAAAGCATAACTGAACTGATGCAATAGGGGCTAAATTACCTGGCTTGCATAGAAGTGCCCAGTAATTTTCACTACCACTTGATCAGTTTCATCCGGTGTCTGATCACGGGGGACAACCACCTCTGCACTAGTTAGGTTCTGTAGTTCATTCACCTATACAGGAGTATGACAATTTTGATCATGGAAAACAAAGTTTCTCAGAAAGTTGAAAAAAAATACTGGGTTGGCTATTGCGCCTTAGGATCTCCAGTTATTGCTATTCAAGCATCACTTCACAACAGGTCACGCCAGGCAACTGCTTTAAGACTACACAGGAAGCCCACCTTCTAAAATTTCATTGACACATTTTAAAGTATCTACATTATTAATCAATGTTGGTGGAATTCAATACGTCATTCCACTATAAGGAAAATAATCTACCAATGGAGCAGATTTCAAACGACTGCCAATTTGTCCAGGACTGGCCGTCCCAGCAAATTCAGCTGAGCTGACCATCTGATGCAAAAAGAAGTCTCAAAGTATCCCAAAATTTCATCACAGGATCTGCTAGCAAGTCTCGCAAGTGTTGGTGTTAAAGTGCATGCTTCTACAATGCTTCTGCAAATTTGAACTGCATGGGAGGCGTGTCAAGAAAAAGCCTACGTTGTCTAAAAAGAACGTTCGTGCAAAACTACAGTTTGCCAATGAGCATATAGGCAAAGACCGGCCCTTTTGGAATAATGTGCTCTGGGCAAACAAATCAAAGATGGAGTTGTTTGGCCACAGTATCAGCAGACATGTTTGGTGCCATGTTTGGAGAAGCACATACAAACAAGCACGGTGGTGGAAATGTTATGGTTTGGGGTTAATTCGCTGCCTCAGGGACTGGACAGCTTGCAGTCATTGATTCAACTATGAATTCTGCATCATATCAAAGAGTGCTTGAAGATAATGTGTGAGGCCATCTGTCCAAAAGGTGAACTGAAAGTGGACCCATCAACAGGATAATGATCCTAAGCACACTAGCAAATCCACCAAGGAATGGCTCAAAAAGAAGAAATTGAGGGTTATGGAATGGCCTAGTCAAAGCCTGAATTTGAATCCCATGTAAATGGTGGTGGAGGGAATTTGAAAAAGGCAGTACATGCAAGAAAACCCCCAAACATCTTGCAACTGAAAGAATACTGCATGGAAGAGTGGTCAAAAATTCCAGCAAGCCTAGTGGACAACTATGCACAACGCCTACAAGAAGTTATTTGTGCTAAAGGGGGCAATACTAGCTTCTGAGACCAAGAGTGTTCTTACTTTTTCCCCACAAATAATCACATCTATTGATATTTCTGTTGAATAAATGATTAAAAAATACATTTTTCCCTTGTGGTTTTGTTCAAGTACATCAACTTCATTAATAGGCACTGTTTCAAAGAGGATCAAATGTTTGCTTGTCTGAATATGTATTTATAAAAAACAGAAATTTCTATGGGGTGTACTTATTTTTTCACCTATATAGTTACAGTGGCACCCGTCAAGGGGTGGTATGCATTAGGCAGCAAGTGAACAGCCAATTCTTTAAGTTTGTGTTGGAATCAGGAAAAACGGGCAAGCATAAGGATCTGAGCGACTTTGAGAAGGGTTAAATTGATGGCTAGACGACAGAGTCTGAGCATCTCCAAAATGACTGGTCTTGTGGGGTGTTCCTGGTATGCAGTGGTTAGTACCTACCAAAAGTGGTCCAAGGAGGGACAACCTGTGAATCGGCAACAGGGTCTGATGAGATCACGTTTTCTTTTACATCATGTGGACAGCCGGGTGCATGTGTCGCTTACCTGGGGAAGAGATGGCACCAAGATGCACTGTGGGGGGAAAAAGGCAAGTCAGCAGAGGCAGCATGCTGCTCTGGGCAAGGTTCTGCTGGAAACCTTGTATACTGGCATTCATGTGGATGTTACTTTGACACATACCACTTAAATAAAAATGGTTGCAGACCAAGTACACCCCTTAAATGCAACAACATTCCCTAAAGACTGTGGCCTATTTCAGCTGGACAATGTGCCTTGCCACACTGCAAATTGCTCAGGAATGGTTTAAGGAGCATGCTAGGTGGTGGTGTTGACTTGGCCCCCAAATTCCCCAGATCTCAATTCGATCGAGCATCTGCGGGAGGTGCTGGACAAACAAGTCCAATCCATGGAGGTCCCACCTCACAACATACAGGACTTAAAAGGATCTGCTACAAACATCTTGGTGTCATACCACGGCACACCTTCAGAGGTCTTGTGGAATCCATGCCTCGACAGGCCAGAGCTGTTTTTGGCAGCACCAGAGGGACCTACACAATATTAGGTTGGTGGTTTTAATGTTATGGATGATCAGTGTGTGTATATGTATGAGATATTATATATTATATATATATATATATATATATATATATATATATATATATATATATATATATATATATATATATATATATATATATCTATCTATCTCACACACACATATATACATACACATATATATACACACACATACACACAAAGAAGTCACAAACACCCCTGTTAAAATGGCAGTTTTTGTGGTGCATGTTTTTGTGGCATAAAAAAATAAATCAAAAGGTGTTTCGAAACTCAGTCTTTCTGGTAAGAGTCTTACAGCATGCCACATCTTGACTTGGGAGTATTTTCCCACTCTTTCCTGCAAAAACATTCTAGAGTCATCAAATTGTGAGGGCATCTCCTGTGCACAGCCCGCTTCAGGTCACCCCAGCTGGATTCAGGACTGTGCTTTTGAAAAACTTTTGATTAAGCCATTCCTTTGTTGATATGTATGTTTAAGTCAGTGTCCTGCTGAAAGGTGAAATACCTTTTCATCTTCAGGTTACTAACAGACACCTGAATGTTTTAAACTAAAATTAACTGGTATTTTTATTTTAGCTATTCATGATTCCCTCCACCTTGATAAAAGCCCCTGTTCTGGCTGAAGAAAAGCAGCCCTAAAGCATGATGCTGCCACCTCTATGCTTCACCATGGGAATGGTGTACTTTTGGTGGTGTGCTTTTTTTTTTGCACCAAACATCCCTTCTGGAATTGGTCTCATCAGACCAGAATACATTTTGCCACATGGTTTTGGGTGATTTATTTGAGCTTGGATATTTTTGTGAGAAAGGGTTTGTATCTTAGTCACCCTAGCCCACACATCCAAGAGATTGTTTTTACATGTAGGCCCATCACAATAATTACTTCTTGTAAGATATATGGACATGACCTCGATATTGACCACTGTGTTTACATAAGAATGAATGTCACCAACATTTTAGCAATTCACACTGCTTGTCCTCTCATCTGCTCTAGGGCCATCAAATTAAAATTTTGAATACTCGTCAAATTTAAGATCATGCACATTTGAATGAAAAAACTATGTGCATTCGAATTTAAGATATGTAGCAAGCACTAGCACCGACTTAAAACATGCTGTTGGAAAAAAAAAATTAAATGACAAGATTTTAATGCACTAAATGTTTTTCAAGAAGAAAAATCTAGAAAGAATAGTTCTAGTGTTTCAAATAATCCACACGGGGAGTGAGCTGAAGCCGAACAGTGAATGAACAGCGGAAAATTAAAATGCTTTACTAGCGGGTTAATTAACTCACCTAAACACATGCAATACACGAGATTAATCAGAAATATACAAGCAAACGTTACAACTTGCTGCTACAGAAAATGACAGAAATGCACAAGTGAACTTGAAATAAGGCACTAGGTAATAAGTCATGTTGAATACACTGTTACAATGCATTAAACATGGACATCTTACAGTAAAAGTGGCTAAAAATTTATAAACCACACATGACGAAATATTGACTAAATTTAAAGGTTATTTGTGTCAGAAGACAAAACTATAACAGACACATTGGAACTGGCCTGAGAACCTATGTTAAATCTTTTTTTAAAAAAATTTTTATACATTAGTTTAATTAATTAATTAATGCACTTTTAACAGCCTGGTTGGTTCTTTGCAATAAACAATAACAGTGCTGTTTGGTTTGTATTTATTCTTTGCGCCCTCTTGTGGACTGTTAAATTGATAAAATTTGGCATTCAGTAGTACTTTCCCCTGACTGAAATAATGTCTTTAGAATTTAAACATACAAATTCCAGAATTCTAATTATCAGTGGCATAAAAATGGTCTTAAAATGACTACTGTTTATCACAATTATTTCTGGGACAATAGATCGTCCAACAAAAGTAGCTACCGTGACATGCCTAGTCACATGCAGAGAGTAATATTTACTTGTCATATTCCTGCAGCTCCTTTAAATATTGCCTTAGGTCTCTTGTCCTTTTATAAATATTGGAGGGATGTTCTGTTCTCGCTAATGTCACCATGGTACTCCATTTTCTCGATTTGTTGATGGCCTTCACTGTGTTCCATGGCTTTAGCAGTCAGATGAAACCAAGATATGAAGAAAGTCCTACAGAAACAGCTGATCTTTATGTGTGGTTAATCAATTTTTATTGATGACCGCTGGATGATAATTAATTCTGAACATGAACAATTACTTTTGATTGAATGTGATCAGTTAATTCTAAACACAGCCACATTTTTAAAAGGGTGTGCATACTTATGCAACCAGGTTATTGTGTGTTTTGTTTGTTTGTTTGTTTTTTTGTTTTAAATTGTTCCCATTCCCCACCCCTAATACGTTTGATTTTTTAAACGCAAATTTTGATACGTTGTAATTTCATATTGAGGGTGGAAAACTTTGACGATTTATCTTGGTTTGATTTTTTTTACATCACAAAAATCTGCCATTTTAACAGGGGTGTGCAGACTTTATATCCATTGTGCATGTATTATTAGAAAGTTGTGCTTCCCCTATTTTAATAACCACCAGTCGCCACTGTTTTACATCATAGAATATTACACAACAATTAAAGCTGGTATATAAGGTGCAGGAACACGCTTCCCTTGCTCACTTCCGGCGGGTTTAACCATGCCTGATGCAGATGACTGATCTTGTGAGATCAACCCTCATTTGTAAACTCAATATAACAGGTTAAGCATGCATTACATTATTGAGGAAGCACATTTAAAAAATAAATGTTATGCTTTGATTCAATAGGACATCAAAAAACATGGGGAAAAAGGTTAAGTTTTATATAGTTCAGAAACATCCTACCACTAAATTTATCCTTTACCGTTTTGCCACCTTTACCAATGACCCTGCCGGCAGCAAATGATGGCACTTTAATGTGAGCTTCTAGTTTAACCTCTTCCTTTGGGCCAAAAAAGTTCTCTTCCTTCAGCTTTCCAAAGATACGTCCTTGAGCCTGAGAGACAGAGAGAGAAAGAGTTGGGGTGTGTTCCATTTGGAAGTTGCTTTTCCAAGCAGACCAGCTATTTTGATTTTTCATCTGTCATCAGTTATGAGAGGTGTTATGTAAAGAAGTCATGAATATTATTAAAACCAAGTAGAATTTTTCAGGCATCCTTGCATGCAAAATTAATTACCAAAATAGCTGCAAGCAGCAATTAGTGGAGTATTTCAAGAGCCAGTACTGGCATGTGAACACACATGTGAACTTAGTTTCACTGTACATTAGGCTTGCCACGGTATATACACACACACACACACACACACACACACACACACACACCGGTATGAAGTTTTATACCAGTGTAAAGGGGGAAACGTTTTGAATGAAAAGTTAATCACAGTTCCTATATCAATATCTTAACGAATAGAACAGCCTTAATTAATGCAACGAGTTTGCAACTCATGATAAATTAAAAGAACGCATTGGAAGTTCTTTACGAAAGTATCAAAACTACACAGGCAGCGTAGCATGCAAACTGATGTTGCTGCATTTAACAGACAGGATCAACTGTGCAAGGTCAACACTAATGTGTGCAAAATATTAAACAGAACTCCAACGCTACCTAGCTGCATTTAAAAGACAAAACAAAGACCATCATTGAAATGACTGAACACTTGATTCCTAAAAGCTAATGAGCAGTGTTTCCTACTAGTGGCAAGCATGGCAAAAAAAGGGTGCATTTGCACAACCAGCACCGCATCAGTGTTCAGCACGGCAGGAAATGTAGTGACCCCCGAGAGATCACTGCTCAAGCTTAAAATGGTGGAAAAGCATATCTTTGCAAGCAAATATGTGTAGAAGCCATAGGCTGTGCATAGGCTATATTTGTTGTTTGTCACATTCATTTTGAACAAAGCCCATGTTTGCTGTTTGGCATGTTAGTGGTATGGTAAATAATTTCAAACTAACAATCTAAGTTTGAAAATCAAGCCGCCCTGCGTTAGTGTAGGAGCAATTGCACAGTGAAAATTACCTCATAGCACCATGTAGCATCCAACCAGCATGGCATTACCGGTTTGAACAAGGGATACTGTACCAGTCTGAAAATGAATATACTGTGCCAAGTCTACTGTACATTGTGCACTGTAGCTCAATCACACTTCCTGTTTGCATTACCCTACATGTTAATTGATTGCCTCGCCATGACAACGCTGTTCCAGATGTAACATTTACTTCCCAATTTAATATCATGGATATATTGACATTCTGATGAAGAGAAGTATTAAAAAGGTTTGTTCATAAGCCTCACTTTTTGTTGCCAGATGGTGGCACTATTGGCATGAGTATGTGACTAAAGCCCATCACTGAAAATCATGGAGGAAAAGGCCATACTGCATGATTTGCAGTGGACTTATGCCACTTCCTGTTTGTGCAGCATAACCTGTTAATTGATTGCCTTGCCATGACAATAAAATGGCAGACTTCAAAAATTTCTTCACAATTTAGCATTGTGGACATTCACACCATATTGACTCAATTTAGTTTGAATCTGATGAATCCCCTGGGAGGAGTATTTAAAAGCTTGACAACTGTTAATTTTTTTTTTAAAAGGCACAAAACCCAAAATGATTCACTTCTGTTGGTTGGCATTAATGGATATGATTGTGAAATTTGTCTTTAGTAAACCCACATGCCTAACAAATTTGATGCATGCTGGTGAAACTGGATGCTCTGGTCCAATTTTTTTGCCAGATCGCCATGACCAGAATTTGTTTGTGTGTGTACCAAGTTTTGTGAAGAAACACTTTAGAGGGGCTTAAAGTTTTTTAAAATGGAGAAGCCAAGCTACTAAATGCAAATTAAACTCCAGACCTTTTACACCTTTGTCATGAAATAATGAGTTAACCACACCTTGCCAATCAATCAGTTGTCCAATTACTTTTGAGCCTGTGAAAATGGACATAATAAATGGCTGCAATTGCTGAAGTTACAAAATTCATCAGGGGAAAAAAAAAGTAAAAAGTTGCTGTCCAAATACTTATGGACCCAGCTGTATATTCAAGTTCATTTTAGTACACAGCCTTGATGATCCTAGACATACTAAACTGAATTTTGGTGGCTGACGGAAGGCTACAGGATATTCCATCTGCTCACAAGACCAGTACCTTGAACTGGGCTTCTGGTGGTCCTGAAATAATGACCATCCTCTGCTTGGCATCCATCCCATCAGCTGGAGCAATCTACACAGAGGAATTTAGAAAGTGCTTTTAAATAAATAAATAAATAAATAAATAAACAAACAAACAAACATCCACTACACTTAAACATTCATTTTAATCCGTCACCTACTTTTATTGATGCACCAGCAAAACGGCTGAGCTGCTTTATATGCTGGCCCTGCTTCCCAATGATGGCGCCCACTGCCAGTGCAGGGATGAAGAGATGCACAGTCTCTGACTCTGGCTGCTGCTGACACAGAAAGTGACTGTACATACTTCTATATGTAAAAGATAACACCTCACCACCTACAATCGGGTCCATAAATAGCAAATAAACAAACTGAACAAGGAAACGGGCATAAAACTGCTCAGTCAATTGTCCAATTACTTCTGAGCCTGTGAAAATGGGACTATGTAATACATGGCTGGAATTCCTAAATGGTTAATGCAATATTTTGGTTAAACCCATTGAATTAAAGGTGCAAGTCTACATTTCAATCACATGATGGCTTAATTACAAATCCAGTAGTGTAGAGTGAAAAAATTACGAAAAATGTCACTGTCCAAATACTTACGGACCCCGGCTGTGTAAGGTAAACATGGTGCAGAAGGTCAGGTGTGACTGAAGTGCACAGGATACATTATCCTGACTTTTCAAAACAAATGTTCTTATTTTAAGTAATTTTGTTCCTTCCTCATATTCTTCTTTAAAAAAAATAAAGTGAGGTTTGAAATTAATTGCACAAATTCTGGCACAAGCAGAATCTTGCCTGTGAACAAGGATCATTCTTGGCAACTCTCGCAGACAAAACAGCCAATTGTGTCTGCATATTTTTGACAACTTGCAAAATGTTTACTTGTTCTAGTCCACTTTCCAGCTAGAACAATAATGCAGATTGCTTGGAAACATTGATTCACAGCTGTAGCTATAAAGCCAGGCAAAGCAAAGTCACATGACTGGTTGCATACGTTTTACTTGCAGCCAAACTTTCATATTCAAATACATAAATTGCTATAAGGAGTATGTTAATAAGCACCTCAAGCAATCAAAAGTCTCCAGCATCTGCCCAAGATAAACCCCACACACAGATCACCAGTTCAAGGTATTCTGATGGTGCAGGTAGCCCATGTTAAACCATCACCTGGTCCAACTTTATTTACATACAGGTCAAATAAACAAATACAGCACTTGAAAAGCATACAATTTAACAGGCTGTATTTTATGCAATGTTACTTGGGGAAGTTATGCCAGTTCATAGGCCACAGAAACAAAAGGAAGCCAAGGCCAATAACTGCACCCTTCAGCCAATCAGGTAGAGCACGGCCAGCAGCCGTGCAACGCATTGTGGTTTGGGGGACTTACAGAGAGGGATGGGCTATCACTGGAGGACCAAAACGGCACCTCGCTCGGAAACACGCTGCACTACAGGAGAAAGACGCATTAACACAGGCACACTTGCCAGCCTGTGCATTCTTGCTGCAAACATTAACACAACCAAACCACAACACTCCATCACAAATGAGCACAAATACTCCATGGTCTCTGGAGTATTGAGAGTATGGCTTTTTGCTTCAATTTCCACACCTTTTGTGAGGCTCACTAAGATTATTGTAACATGCCAATTGGTCAAACTAGAAAATTGGCATTACTACTGTTAGGATATGCTCCTTCATCAAAGTAGAACAGTGGACTAAAACAAAGTAAAAGCATGCAATGCTCATCAGACTTAAATGTACTGACCCACTCACACTTACCCCAAAGGATGGGTATCCAGCTTGTGCTCCAGAAAAGGGTCCTGGCACCATAGAGGGGGATACTGCTCCTGCTGTCCCACCCGGGAAAAGACCCAGAGCATTCAAATTCAAACCAGGAATCAGATTAGATTGGAGCTGCCGACACATGCAAAAAGGCAAATAAACAAGTGATAAACATCTTAATCATTTAGCGCAACCTTTTAAAGTGACAGTTGCAAAAACACATCTTAAAGTGCTGCTTTTTTGTTTTCTGCTTGACAAGTAAAAGTAGAGACTGTGCTCCCAACATACATTCATGGAAGCCACATCATTCTCATAGGCCTCTCTGATTTTCTTCATGACCTCCTCTTCAGCTCTCGCACATGCCTCTGTTGAGCCCTTGACTGTGATTGTTCGCTCTGGGTTATACAGAGTCAGGTCCTGGAGACTGGAGAAGAGCTTGAAAGTTTACTTGTTATTTATGGATATTCAGCATCATGTATACTCAGCTTGGCAGTCAATTACAACATCATGAAAAACAACAGCACTATTTACAAATCCACTCACGGTGAGATGGTGATTTTGGTCCCAGTGTCTTGCTCAATTTTTTTCAAATTGCGACCCTCTTTTCCAATCAGTCGCCCCACAAAGTTATTATGAGCCAAAATCTTCAGAGGAATCTCTTCAGCGCTGTACAGGAGATACAAACAAGGCAGATGGAGGGACAGCAAATGCATGATGAGAGGAAATGCATAAAGATTATGCATAAAGATTTGCAAGAGGGCAACTGATCAAATGAAGCTAGTCAGCTTCTCAGCTAGTGTCTGTGGGTGGGAGTATATAAGAGCAACTAACATTTTTGTGTCTAGGGCCTCCTTCTGCATGATCTCCATGATGCTCCTGCAGGCAGAGCTACAGCCTTCTGGAGTTGAATGGACTGTTATGGGTTTCTCTGCTGCTCCTGCATTTTCCTTACGATGGATGTCAATTCTGCATGGTTGTATAGGGAGGGGAAAATCACAACATTCAGACATTGTCAAAAAGCAGAGCTATGTTCTAGTCCTAAAACTTATTACTTTTATTCATTACTTAATACTTATGTCTGCAGATGAACAAATCAAATATCCCTTTTTTTTTTTAATATAGAGATAGATATAATTAAGAAATTTTTTTTTTTTTTTTTTTTTTTTTAAAAAAAGCATCCTACATGAACCAACAGAATCACTAGTGGCTCTCGAAATAGACAATGAACCACATAAATTTGCTTGCAACACCTGTGCATGCACAAATATTTATAAAAAAACAAACCCAAAATCATACTTACTTTGAGTGCGTCTGTTTGGTAATATTGCGAATGGTAGCACCCTCTTTGCCAATGATGGCACCCACAAACTGGGTGGGCACGAGCATGCGCAGTGGAATGTCAGACTGCAGCTTAGGGCGGGTACCCAGAGAGGGTGAGGGCTGGCGTGGTGCACCACGTGGGGCCCCTCCTCTCCTGCTGCCCACTGCCGGGGGATCGGAGAGCACAGATTCATCTGGTATGTAGCATACCTTCAGTGCATAGCTTTCCATCATGAAACCATTCAGTTTCTCAACTGCTCTAAAGACAGGGAAGAAAGAATTGAGTGTGTGGGTGGACAGGACATCGTGCTGAACACAACTTTTCTTAAATGCACAGCACCATCATGCTTTCTGACATTTGGCTGCTCCAAGTTTGTAGTTGCCTTGGTCAATGGGAAGATCAGAATCTGCTATTGGCACACCTCAATATCAATTTGAGACTGTATTAAAAATAGAATGTGCAATTAAAGATTGTGCCCACTGGGGAGAAAAAAATGAAGCTCTTACATCCTCTTGTTATGAGGATTTGACAGCAAGTTAAAACATAAAAAGCTACACAATAACAGCATAAATGCAACAAACATGGTATAAACATAAAATCAGTAACCTAGGCAGGACTGGTGAGTAAATATATGGTTAAAATATTATATAAACAAGACCCTTAGCAGTGAACACCAAGAGTCCTGCAATGACACTGATCTGGCATTAGATGGCAGCAGTAAAATGAAGCAGCTACAAGTTTCACACATTGTACACATGGAGTGCTCTAGCTAAACTCAGAAAGGGGAGTACTCACTGTCTGGCCTGCTCCTTAACTGCATAACGCACATTTACTACGGCTGTCTCCGTGTCCGTGTTGACTACAGACAGAAAAACATTTGTTTTAAATCATTTAGCAGATAGCCGTATCCAGAGCGAATAACAGAAGTGCTCAAAACACATCCTGATAGTACAAATAGGTCTGGGTCAAAGAATACCATCCATCTAAACCTCTGTAATAGAGGAGTTAGCTTGAAAGTAAGTTCTAAAAGGGTAAAACTAGGTTTAAAACAAACAAGAGATACCTTGTTCACAACTCTCCACTGTGCCATACTGAGCTAATAATCCATCCAACACCTGCACAAGGAAACAAGAAAAACAACGCATGAGTGTAACCGAGCATTAGGCAATGTCAAAAGGAAGTGAGTGACAAACTGGCCTACAGTATTAAGCACATCAAATTATTGAGCCCACATTTAATAAGATGTGGCCAGCTCTTCCTTAAGCACCCAATTTGTTTGGATCATCGAGTGTGATTAGTTGCTGAAATGACTGGAGGCTTGTCTGTAGCTCTCACTGATTTTAGGTGCACATGTCACACTCAAATTGACAGTCACTTATATGGCACTGAGCAACTTTTACAATGAACATTTCTTAGCAGTGACACTTTATATAGAGGTGTGCTGTATTGGTATGCTATTTAGCATAGTCTAAAATAGCATGCAGTTTTATGTGAAAGAATGAGCAGGAGGAGCGGTGCCTCCAGGCATAGAAGCACACACCCCTCTATACATCTACCAATACACACCCACTTCCGGTCTCCTCTTCACATCCTCTTACTGGCTGACACCAACCATACTATGGAAATCTCTTGCCACCGAGAAGCTCCAGCCATTGGCTGCATGAGCAGTCAGTCAATTATTTAAGCATGCCAATGGTTGGTTGGTGCTGTGTGTATAGGGGGTGGGGTAGTGCACACATGGAGAGCAGAGACTTCCGAGTGCACAGGGGCAGTGGGTTATAATCCAAGCCAGACTGATCTTGCCTAAACACTGGAAGTGAAAAGGGGGCCTCTTTGCTACACTGCAGTATATCCCACATACAGATACCCACAGATGGCACAAACCCTAAACAAGAGCTCATACTCCAGACAAAATCCTAAAGCACAAGCCCATGCTGTAAAAAGTGAATAACCACATTGCTGGTTAAAATTCTCTCAGCGTGGCCATGGACTTATTCCTACATGTGAAATTGATGGGTAGTTTATTCAATAACTGCATTATTTTTCAAACTTGACCAATTTAGAGTTAAAACTGCATGAAGTTAAATATTTGCTCTCTTCAAGCACTTCACTAAACAGATAAGCAGATCAAAAAAAAAAAAAAACACTATGAAAAAAAAATGTATCGTTCTGAAGGTCTTGGCTTGAAAATCAATAGTTTAAATTACAAATTATACACAGAAAATACCCAAAGCAATTTTATAAAATCTGTATTTTGTGTGTCACAGTTTAGGCCCAAGACCATGTTGGCAATGTGCTCAGTCTTGACCATCTTCACAGATGCTACTGGCTTCTGATGGTCAAAGAGCAGCTCTCTCACCATGTTCTGATCCAGGCACACATTTTGCTATTATGGCATGAGAAGTCAGATGTTTTGCTTCAATTCCTTAACTCCCTTCAACAACCATGAGTGACTGCTGATTGAATGCATGGCTGCAACTAACAATTTTTCATAATCGATTAGTTGGCCAATTATTTTTTCGGCTAATCAGATTTTTTTTTGGGGGGGGGGGCAAACTTCAGTACCTTTTTTGTTTATTTAAAATAAAATCCACAATCTGAGTGGTAAATATAAACTTCAGACTAAAACTTTACACAACTGTTTGTCCAAAACAGAAAAGGACCAAATACACACACCAGAATATATATTATTATTAATTCATATATAATATTAATATAATAAATATATAAAATGTATTGGTTTTAGTTTATATTATATATAAAATAGTATTTTATGCATTATTTTATGAATGCACAAAAAGCACTGAATTAAACTACAATCCTAGATTAATCAATAAAACTCACTTTCACTGCACCTTGTGGTTTCTGTTACTCACTGCCTTTAGGAATATTACTTTACTTGCGTTTACTTTTGATCATAGTGTTTTAGATATTACAGATCTTGCTCGTGCTCCCACTCTAATCACCACGTCTACACCGCGCATGAGGAGCAACGCGGCCTTGTTATTAATAGATCACTTCAGTTATAATAAACTACAGAAGTTACACTGCAAGCGCACAAATACAACATATGACAAACTTAAATTAAACTAAACCTTTTAAGCAATTTGCACGTTTCCCCAACCCCTTACACATAGTGGAGCATGTTGGATATAAACATAAGTTTGTGCTTGTGAATCACTTGTTTGATCTCTGGTGTTTAATATAACATGTCCCCCTGCCTTAGAGGACTTTCTTCCTCAGTCATTTGACGACTTTGCCTCCGTCTGATGGTGACTGAGGTCATGTTGGGAACAAAAGGTAATGTTGACAAACAGTAAACTGAAGAAAGTCATTGTTTGTGACTCTGGGTATTAGGCTAAAGCTAGTGGCGGTGCGTATGAGATCACGTGCCATCAACTAGGAAGCGGCTTATATTTCCGGTTAGTGAAAAACCGCTAGTGATATGAGAGATGGTGACCTTTATAAAATTCACACTAGACGGTAGAGTACGCCTGCATAGTGCAAGTGTACAATACGTCATTTTGGAAGCAACTTCGGTGTTTAATGTCCGAAGCATGTTTTTGGAACAGAAGTAACGTAGTGAGTACATGTACTCAGTGCCACGCACAGACCAACTAATCGATAACGAGATTCGTTGACAATTTTCAAAATCGAGTACTATTGATTAGCTGTTGCAGCTCTAGTTGAATGCATTTTTAAAATGGGAATAAACAAAGACTTGATATGCCCCGCTAGAACAACCCATTTGAAAAGGACTCATGTCAAGATATAGAACCAAATCACGACTCTGAATCCATCTCTCAGACACTAAGCAACAAGGGATCAAAAATCTCAAGACTCCAACTAACAGTAACTAGGCCTAGTCCTAGTGGCATATGCATAAATACATCTGGAGCTATGCTTATTTAGCACAGAAATAAGTGCGAATCCTACTTATACCACACCCTGTAAATAAAACACAATCAGCTAGATCATGTTTAACTTCAACCATTAATGATCACTAGAGAAAAAATTTGCAAACATTTTATCCATCTCTGTTCATATAAAAACACCCAATTAACAATTCAAGCACAAACACAAGTTTGAAGTCAAGTCTCTATATTACTCAGGTATATGCTTCATAATTCAACCTTGGCCAAATCAACATGACTGCTCAAAGCATGAACAGTAAACAAAGTAGCACTTCTTACCTTTAAATGAGGTATACTGTAAACACAAGTATTTGCTTTTGGTCAATCAGCATACAGTGATATTCACTTGTATAAACTACAACACATTATACAGTTCACAGTTAGCTAGCTAGCTTCTTGTTAAAAAAAAAAAGACACACATGGAGGTGTCCATGAACTCCCCCCAATTTATAGCTTGAATGGAGGTTAAATTCATACCAAGCTCAGATTCCCCACTTCTGAGGCAATTCAAATTCAGCATAAATCCACCATGTTAAGTGATGCACCAGCAGCCAAAGGGACTAGTGGAGGAATCAAATCATTTTATATATCTAAAATATTATATATATATATATTTATTAGTTGTTCAAGTCAATGACATTTACATCACACAACATATGAATGGAATGAATACCTGGTGGTCATGTTCAACACTTTTCCTCTTCAAAGCTGATCCATTTGTAATACTAGCGGACCAGGTAGTTATTGGTCAGCTCATTCTAAAAATATTATTCATATTATAAAATATTTCTAGCGCTACAACTCTCTGGTCACACAAATGTTTTACAGTACAGCAAAAACCTTTTGATCCATTTATGAATCCCACCCCCAGTGCTTATATGCTGAAAACACCAAAATGTAGAAATAAATTTATAAGAATTCATACGACATTTACTTGAACACAACTGATACAAAATACAAAGTGACTAAGCAAATATTTAGACTGCTTCATTTGCAAACAGGAAATCTTTTAGATATTCAGTAAATACACAAATCTCTCAAGACAGTTAGGTGTGTATTACTCATCTCTAGTGATTTCTGCTGGTGATCAAATGAAGTCCTGCATTTACTGGACACAAGTAATAATTCTTCACACAGAAACATGGCTGCCTTTGGAGTAAAATGGATACTAAATTTACAGTACTCTGACAAATCACTTGCAGCAATGTAAAATGAACCCTTTTGCCCCCTGCGTTTTCGATGAATCTACACTATTTACACATTTCATAAACACTCACAGTATCCCGAGTATCAGGATTATATTTGATTCAAATTAACCAAATATTGTAAAAATTGTAAATTCACACAAGATGCATTTAAGATGGATTTAAATGAGCTCACCACCTCAAGAGGTCTGAGATACATTGTAGCTACATGTAATAAGTGCAAATGCAGGTTTCTAAATGCCACATTTCATAACCGACACCCCCCCCAAAAAAAGAAAAAAAAGTGCTGAACATGCTCTCTAAATGCAGAAGTTGGAGATATTAAAACATATTAAAAATGCCCCAAAAACTAAGATTTTGGATGCAACCACCTTAAATAAATAAATAAATAAATAAAGCACCTAAAAGATAACCCCCAACACTTGAGTTCAAATTTAATTAGCTGATTTGCATATTAACACTTAACCGAGCAATCAGAATTCAGTCTGGCCGACTGGATATGAATTTGACTACAAGTGTGTTTGCACATGGTTAAAATCTTATCAGGAAACAATCTGGATATTGAGAATAAGAGTTTTGGGAATAATGCTTGTCTTTTAAGACCTGGAATCACAAAACAAATAATAGGAAAATGCAAGCTGGTCTGATAAACAATGCATTGTGTTGGTTAGTATTACTACATTCATGAACTGAAACTGAAGATAGGGTAAGAAAATGCCAGCACACAGAGTCTGTGGTCCTATAAGGGTTAGGCTCTGTGGGTCAGATGTGTTTATGGAGCCGAGTGCTTTGTTATACGAGTGAATATTTAAAAAAAAAAAAAAAAAAAAAAAAAATCACAATTTATCAGTAGTCACACAAAAAGAAATGGATTACTCGTTCACCTTTTTACCTCCTTTCCATTGTAAAAGGAACTAATGTAATATTGTAAATAATTTTGCAAAATAAATTGGCCAAACATCCCACCTGGCACATCTATTTAATTAGCGTAAGCGTTGAGATAGGTGTGCTGTGAGTGGTGTATCACAGCAGAATTGGGAAACAGTGCTATCAATGCTGCAGCTCAAAATTGGCTATATTTTAATGTAAACCTGAATAAGATTAAATACAGCACCATGTCTTAATTTAATCCAGAATTTCTCTACTGTCAGCCATCACAAGAGTTCCAGTGTCACAAATAGTTTTTACAAACATAAGGCTTGGACACCAAATATATAAAATAAGGAGCTGCAGTTTTATGTATGTAAAAAATAAAAACTGAATGCACTACATAAAACCTTAGCCCTACTAAGGCTACAACAAAAACTCTTTGTAATTTTACAGTGCACTAGTTAGCCAGTGTGGTCACTTCGCTACAATAAAAGCTGCTGGTTACAAGTATTTTGAAATGCGTATATATTTTCAGAGCAGACCATAATGAATTTCTCAATAAGAATTATGCACTACTTGGTACACAGAAGTAAACACATGCCACAGGTATCAATATATAGCCTCCTTTTGGTTCTCAGTTTTAACAAATGCTCTAATCTAAACTGCAGAAATTGAAAACTGTTGATGCAACAATCAACATTTCTGAATGGAAGTGACTTCTGTTATGAATGTGTTATGCAATATTTCAGATCCAGTACAAATCACAGTAGGACTGTGCGATATAGCAATACAGTATCTATCAATAGACATTTTCTTATATTGTCTATCGCCACTGTCGCAAAAGGTACTTTTTGGCAGCCGATTTAAGTCACTATTGTCGGCACTAGGAGCTACTAGTGGTTTGCTGTAACAAAACAACCACTGAAGAATGTGACCGAGCAAAACACCCCAACACAGAACAGGCATTAGTCCAACTAAAAGATGAGGAACTTGTGCCTAAAAAGGGAGGTTTTGTTGTTTGGATGTGATTTGGGTATAACAAATCAAACACTGACCAGAAAACAGTCATTTGCAAGGTATGCCACAATATCAGTCAGAAATATGTGCGGTTATTTTGTATTGATAATTTTTTCCCATCAATTTAAGAGAACACAATACATTATGATAAGTCATTTCAAGATATTAATGTATTCAAATGATTGTCTATATCACACCAACCCTATACTGTAGTGAAATTAATATGCAGGTGATTAACATCCAATGATCAGGAGCGGCTCAGGGATGACAATTGTGTAATGCCAAAACCCGGAAACGAGAAGCATTTTAGCGCTCTCGCTGCCAGCTTCGCTCCGGGTTTCAGAGGGCAAATCATGACACCAACAAGTAGCTAAATGAGGCTACAGACGCTGTCGGGGACAATTTAACATCATGCCGAATAGGAAAAGTCTTTGAAAATAAACTGGTTCAGGTATGCTGTGCACAATTCCAAAAAAAATGTAAAGTGAAGAAAATGAAGATTCCTTCACAGAGTAAATCCGTATTATGGAAAATGTTTTAAATCAAGTTTGGAAAAGTTCTCAGAAGCTGTCTGATGGTGACGAAGTCGAGCAACTGTGGTGTAGTTTGTTTATAGCATACAGTTAGCTTTTTATTTCTGGCGATTGTATTTAGGCTCCAAAATCCATAAAAGTTGTGTTCATTTGTGAAAATTATCTTGAGGGACAAATAGTGTCAGTATTGTAAACTTTTGTTGATCACAGAGCTTTTTTTTTTTTTTGCAGTAATCCAAAAGCCTATGGGAAAACCGTATTGGGTTTTTGTCGAGGGAACCGGTGTGATGCTAACTTCCGGGTTCTGGTACAAAATGGCGTCATCCCTGTGCCACTCTATTGGGTGATTTGGCTGCGTCTCTCCTCCTGTAAACACTGTTATTGCCTTTTCTGCATACACCTGAATTGTTTTCATTTGGTTGCATATTGTTATATTGGATTGCATATTTTCATTTGGTTGATGGAATATTTATTTTTACTTAGCCTATATTTTGGGTACAATTTTTATTTATATTTTTGCTTCTACGAGATGATGCACTTTAAGGACCAGTCTAATTTGATGCAAAGATTTGTACATCAACAGGAATGTAGCACAACATGGAGGTGAAAGCAGTTTACTTAAATGTGAAAGTGCAATAAAAATATGTTGTCCCTAAAAACAATGAATAATCATGACAAATAATTATGATTATAATTTTGACCATAATGGTGCAGCCCTACCATGTACCAGAATTTAACCCCTTTTAATGCAAAATGGCCAGTCCTAACCTTGGGTAAACCTTTCAATAATCTAAACGGTGTAACGAGCCAAGAGTCTTGGACAGAGGGAAGTCCATCAAGTGACAGCATTTGAAGACTAGGTCACACCCAGGTAGTTTTGTGATGAAATCCACTGCGCAAATTCATCTTTTTTTTTTTTTTTTATCAAAGTTAATCATATTTCCAACTTTCATTATACTTCCAAATTACAAACATACTCACCTCCCATTGCATGTGTGGTGGGATATTCCTGATCTGCAGTTTACAGCTCCTGAAAGAAAAATTTCCAAGAAAGAATATAGGGTGTAAATTCGGAGGGAAGTAATGACGACATTACCACATCACAGCAAGCACATTTATTCCTCAAATGAATGACCAAGAAACATCTTATGTTTTCATAAACAAATATTTTAGAGCAGCTTAAGGGAAGAGAGCAAGTCATGATCAAATAATGGTAATCAACATTTATCAAAAAGGTTTTGATTAAACAGATTTAAATACATTCTGAATAGGTCTAGAAAAAATTTAGTTTTGTAACACTGTAGAATAAAGCAATTAAATGAACCTAAAAGTAACTAAAACTGTAACACAGTCTGGTCCTCTGTTTATTTAAAACTAGTTAAAGGCATTATTTAAAATATTTTACCTAATGACCTAATAAAACAAAAAGGTGTGAGGTTATGGAAAGCTGTAAGAGGGATTCATGTGAGACACTATCAGTAGGTATAAAATAGCACATGAATGGATGACCAAGGCAAAGTTTTTGTCTGGAAAAACAAAATACGAGTATATTTTCCATAGGACATTAGTAAATGTTAAAATACACCAACTTGTCAAATAGAAATATATTCAGATATTTTATGACTATCTGCATTTGAAACAAGACATCTGATCAAACTGAAGGCAGTCCGATGGAAAATATACCCAGGCTTTTTGGGTTTGTTGTTTTGTTTTTTTTTTTGCTCATACATATAAAACAAACATTTAAGTAACATTTAACTTAAATTTAACATTTAAATAAAAATACAGGAGAATTCAACAGATAGCTTTTTTTCCCCAGCCTCTTTACATAACCTGGTCAACTCTGCCACTACTGTACAAAACAGGACAAAGGTTGGTTGTCAACACCTGTAGTGAGGATAAGGGAGCACAACAACATCTAAATGCTAAAGATGAACTCGGTATATACACCATTTATTTGCAAATTCAGTGGATTTACACAGAGTTGTAATCCTGACGATCTACAATAAAAGTCTGAAGCACATGAACAGTCACTCCATCACACACATTCTGTCAGATTTCATGTACCCACCACATACTGTGTTCAGCATTTACATAGACAATGATCACAATGTGTACTATAGGCTATTAGTGTCAATGGAGATGGAGTAAACTCATACATTTTTGTGACTGTGTCTCTGGGAAGCTTTAAGATTAAACTCCCCCTTCTAAAGCCTCTACTGTAAATAGGAACAACCAGCTTAGCTAGATAAAGTTTAAACTCAATAAAAACAAGCTTCTAAAAAGTACAAGTTTTTTCTGTAAAATGAAACCATGTAGCTGGCCAGTCAAGTCCAAACAGTTTAATAGTCAAAAGGTTTTAGACAAAATCTAACAGGGTGACACAATTGGCAGAGCCAACAGTGCAGAGAGGGTTTTTTTTTTTTTTGGGGGGGGGGGGGGGGGGGGGGTGTACATTTAGCTACATTTTTACTTTGACAAATTTGTGTTAACAGGGCAAAATTTTATATAAACTGCTGTTTGAGTGGCATAGTCTCAAGCTTTGGGCTAGAGTGTTTTCCCAGTTGTGTGTGGTATCTCGGGCTCCGGATCCACAAATGTGTACATCTGAACAGTCTGAATTTGTCAGCACCACATTACTACCAAGTTCAAACACTATGCGTGTTTGCACATTTCCGTCTGTATTTGATAAATGAATGCAAACAGGGCATTGTTCAAAATAGGGTACAAATGAAACCTGCCTTGAACACAGTTTCTGTGCATTTCTTATGCAAACACTACAGACAGCAGAGGAGAATAATTTTAATAAATGGGGGGGGGGGGGGGGTTATAAATCAGTGAAATTGCGGTCATTAACTGCTTTTAAGTATTATTTCCTATTTTGTCCAGGAATGTGTCCATAAATGAAGTGCATCGACAGAAACCTGAAAGGGCCAGAGTTACTCTAAAGGCTCATTGGCCCTGGTCAAATGTTGGAAAGTAACTAAATGTGTGTTGATACAGTTACAGTGGAAATGCTTTTGATTTTTCTTGCAGTGTGAAACTTTTTTTTTTTTTTTTTTTTTTTAAATTAGAATACACACATGCAGACAATTACCACAGTGGGCAGAGTGACCCGTTTTTGTTTAAAAGCAAAAAATAGAATACAGTTAAAAACACCAAAATCAATCAAATGATGCAATAAATGACTTCCTGCATATGATCTGTAGATAATTATAGTTTCAACTGGGCACTTGGAAAAAAAGAAAAAAAAAATCCATATAGGTATTGGCTATCCAAGAAAATTTCCTTTTATGTTTAGTCAGTGAATTCCTATTTTCTATTACACCTAAACTCACAAAGGGATAAATGAAATAATTTTTGTAAAAATCTGTACTACAAGAGATGGCACAAACACTCCTTTTGTTTTCATATGAGGGGGCATGTGATTGTGAGAGGAATCCTATGATATATTATATAGATAAAGCCCCATTACAATGCAGTGTGTACTTAGTCCAGATTATGAGCGCCAGTGCTGCTCACTTGTTCTTCTGAAACGTGTGGCATTGTAACTGGTCATTACAAAACATTGCCCCTGATAACAGTCTTAAAAATAACTGCACACTTCCAAATTCTCTAAAATTAGACCATAAACACTATGAATTTTTGCAAGGACCTCTCTATAATCCAGATCTTAAATATCCACCAGCACAAGAGCTATGCTTCCATTTATATCTAACTTTTTCTTCTTCCTACAAAACTAGTAGGAATTATGTTTTTTCCAGCTCTGACCCGCATTACAGTGGGAATGCATTATGGACCATTCTTCTCTGGTGCATTAACTTATAGGAGCGAGTGAGTGAGTGTGTGTGTGTGTGTGTGTGTGTGTGTGTGTGTGTAGGGGATGGGCGAGCTCGCAGTGCCCCATTTCAGGCCGACAGAGCCCCCTTCTGCCCAGGGATGGGGTATGGTTACTATAGTGACGGGTTCGCCTACAGACATGAATTAATTGTGTGTGTGTGTGTGTGTGTGTGTGCGCGCGTGTGTTGAAGATATGTACATATAAGTATATTATATGTACATATAAGTATGTACATATAAGTATACTACCCTATGTGCAAGTTCAAGATGTCACCCAGCATAAGAGCAATTCTCTTAACTATGAAAAACGCCTGTGTAGCCTTGTGTTAACATGATTCATAAAACTGCACTAACTCAAGACACCCAACTACAGGAATGGTTTACATGATACACCTGACAGTAAAGCTACCACTCCCAAAATAATGAAATTTAACAATAATAAACGATAAACTTTCCACCAATTTGACTTGTCAGATTTTTCCCCCACACAAAGATTAGTTGCTATGCATGTTATGAAATAAGCATTTCTACACAGTAAATTCCCAAACCAAGAAAGTTATACAATAAAAATGCACATAACCTAACTACACTATTAAAAGCAACAAATAAAACCAAAATAAGGCACATTAAGTCATATATAATTTTACAGTCAATCAGTATAAGTATGTGCAGACTTTATGATTTGGAGAAAAAGTCAGAACAACTAAAGTCATGAGAGAATACGTTCCATGTTTGGCCATCATTCAGTTTTAGCTTTAAATGGCTCATCAAAGGCAATCCTGCATACCTTCTGTGCAACTTGCACGAAGACACTTCTTAGAATCTCAAACGTAGCTTAAATAAATAAATAAATAAATAAATAAATAAATAAATAAATCTCAGCCAATGCACATTTGGGAAAGGAAGCGGGAAAAAGACCCACACAGGCACAGCAGCAACTTTTACAACTATACAAAGATGTTGATAATGTCTTGCAATTTCATTAGTAGATATGTTTCCAATGTAATTTTTGCCTACACAGTGAGACTTTTTTTAAGACAAGAATTTGTATCTACTTTGGAAGCCTTTCCTACCTTGCCCCCAAATACACAGTACAAGATCACAGAAAATGGACATTTAACCACCGAGGAGGACCCAGTGAAAGAAGACAAAACCCCCACGATAGTTAGGTTACAAAGAATCTCACATCTTATGCACAACACAATCCAGGCTGAACTATGAATTCTGCTCAAATGTTAAAATTAATTAGACTCCAGTGGCAACCATTTCCCAAACCACAGTGGCAATTCTAATATATATTAGTTTAAAACACAATTTGGAAAAAAAACGCAAGGCAATTTTTTTTAAATTGAGGCTATCCACACTCCTACATACTAAAACACAAATCACAGCCAATGTGCACACAAAGAATCATGTGCTGTGTGAGCATGTGTGGCAAAGTGGGTAAACCGTCTCTCACTGGGTGGAATGCTGCAGATTTCCCAGCATTCATCTTGCTCTACTTTGTTCATACTAGGTAACGATCCAAACCCACTTTTACATACATGACCTCTGACACACACATTAGCCTGTATTGGGCTCAATATATTTTCACATCACAGTCTAAACATCACTACAAGCTGAAATTTCTCCTACAAACTCAAAAAAATAAATTAGGCCAGTCAGATAATGGCACATTGCGCTGTTAAGTTACATTTCAATAAATTGTAGCAATAATTAAAACAATTAATATCAAACACCGGTGAAGACCTGTGTCCAGCGGCTTTACACATCTATACAAAAACCTATTCAACCATACAAGCAAAATATAGGGGACACTTTTCAGGGTGTGGCTGGATTTAATTGTACCAAGATCTCCCCGGAACTCGCCATTTTAATAGGAGGCGCTCGCACTGAAGGCTGTTTAGCCTTTGTACGGATTTCACAAAACATTTCACCCCAGGACCATTTTGTAAACGTGTAAATCGTTTTAGCACCATTATGCAGCTGTTTTGTGAACGTAGTAGAACTATTATCTGCCTTATTTTAAAAAAATATTTCGTCCAATTGCTTGTAGTTTGAAAACCAACTCCCCTAACGTGAAGACAATACTGTTACGCGATTCATTCAAATTCACACCGAGTATAAAGCTCGCATTTCTCTTACAGTTACACACGCTCATGGAAGTTACTGTTAAAATGAACAGTGCTTTTATCAAAGTACGCGGAAATGCAGTATGCGGACCCTGCCTAAGCTAAAGCCGCTTTTCGTAAACTAGGCCTCGAACCCTTCTGTGTGTGTGTGTGTGTGGGGGCTATGGGGAGTTCACACACCGCGCATGAGCAAACAAGCGGAAGCGAGAGGGGACACGAGGAAAAAAGCAATTCCTTCTTAAATGGTCACCACTGTTTACTATTTATTAAAAAAAAATAATTAAAAAGAAACCCGTGGCCTTGTGTGCTAACATGCTGATGTGCCGGATTTCTTGCGGCCTTTGCCGACAGCTTGGAGTGAGTTGTTTATTTAAAGCACACAGCCGTGCATTTGTTTAAGGCGAAAAACGGGTTTCAGGTTAAAATCAGCCCATACACACATTTCTCGCTCATTGTGGTGTTCAGTCCGAAATACCCAAGTTGAAATCTATTTGAGAATACAATGCTACATACATAATGAAAACATTGAAACTAGCTACCATAGACCCACGGTACTAAATAATTTAACTACAACCAATATTTGAGACCATAGACGCAATTTTCTATTACGAGAGAAAGCTAGGCCAGGGGTAAAGTGGTGCTTCTTTATTATTAATTAATTATTATTTTTTTTTTTTTACCTTTGACGCTTGGGGACTGAATGCTCTACCTCTAGAAGTTTTCCGTGAAGTTCTACTTTTCCTGGGGGGGGGGAAAAAACATTTTATTAGTCAAAGCCAAGACTCTTAATTTTAATTGTTTTCAAGCGATACCCATTTTAAAATAGGATATATATATATATATATATATATATATATATATATATATATATATATATATATATCTCCACGTATAATGGAAGTGACTTAATGAAGGCATTTACATCGTATAGTTGCTAATTAATTAGCTGAATCAGAAAGAGAGAGAGCGAGAGATCCTCGCTAGTTCCTGGAGGTTAAACATGGAAGACAAAGTTGCCCCCTGCACCACGAGCAGGCCTCAATCGAGCACAGCGAAAAACTGACTTGCTGAGGAAAATAGGACGGAAACTACATTCGAGTCTGGCAAAGTCTACACACACGAACACACAAAAGCTAATTAAGGGTCGGTGTATAAATCTGATGACGCCTTAAAATGTTTAGTGTTAATCAAAGGCGCCTTACGAGTAGACTCCACGCCACCAAACCCAGCCACCTGGCGGGTCAGCGTTCAGGACGGCGATTACGTGAATGCGGTTTTAACAATGGAGCCGGGTTTATAACCCAACGAGGATACTTTGTAACATTCATAGTATCCGAAAGATACATCAATTACCAAAGAAAACAGGCCTATGTGAACGCCTACGTGAGTCAGAGCATTGAAGATACACACAGCGGAACTGCTTTGCCAAAAAGGAGTTTGAATTGAAACTGATTTTACACTCATTTGCCTGTGTGTAAAGCCTATTCCTAGGACGCCGCGAATTTCATTGAAAGGATGGTATGTGGCCTGTTCGAGCAGAGAGTGGCCACTTTGTATCTTCGGCGCGGAAAACCTGTGGTTTAAAAAAAAAAAAAAAAAAACCCCACCGGTCAAATCGACACACACTTACCTAGGCACCATCGCTCCCTCCTCGCGCAGCATTTCAGCTGCAAAGCGCGTGAACGTCTCGTGTACAAGTGCACGTATTAGAGGGGACACAACGTGCCGAAATTAAAACAAGTCTCCATTCTCACCTGAAAGTGTGTCAATGGCCTTCATCGCGATCTTGTCGTCCGGGCAGTCCACGAACGCGTAGCCACTTTTGACTAAAAAGGGCGCGCTGAACGGTATCTTCCACTGCTCAAAGATAGTTTCCAAGTCGAGCGCGCTCGTCTGCTCGCTTACATTACCGATGTATAGCTTGTTCATGTTGCCGCGCGGTTAAGGGGAGAAAAAGAAAGCAAAAGCGACCGTGTTTTGCAAAAGAGCAGCCCTTTTTAATCGCGTCCCTCGGACGGGCAGTGCTGTGAGAGAGCGGCGCACTGTCTATCAGCCGGAGCGGGCGTGTTCTCCTCACTCGCTCCAAAGCTGCCTGGATAGATACAAGAGAATTATGATGGACGGGAACTGCGCACTGGCTGCCTCCAATATCTTACTGCATGTCCTCCCTCTCTTGTTTTCAGACTTCAAAGGAAAAAATAACTACTTTTTTTGTGTGTCTTCGTCCGAAGTTCTTAACCAACGCGACAGGGGAAGAAAAAAAAAGTCACACGTTAATGCGGGCGCCGCCTCCAAATAAAATCGAGGGAAGACAATGGGACCAAAAACCCCACGGTTATTCCGTTTTTTTTTTTTTTTTGTTTTTTTTTTTTTTAGTGAGCCACGTGTTCAAACTGCAAATCAATTCCTCCACATGAGTGAGGAGTGCCGCTTGATCAATTAGGATAAGTGCAGGACTTTTGAGAAAGACTGGCGTGTGGGTAGAGACTGGGTAATGAAGGAGTGATTGGATTTGAGGTAAAACCTGGCTGTGTGGACTGAGGGATTCCGTGCAGACTCCAGTAGTATTCATCTCGGTGAACTTTCTTTTCCTGGCTCGTGATTGGCTGTCAGTGATGTAGTAAAGCGGCGTGGCGCGCGCCCGCTACACAGTACACAACGGGAAGGGTGGGGGGACAAACCTATGGAGGCCTGTCGTATAGTGGCAGAGGGGGAGGGTCTGACATTCATAAAACACATCCTGCGTGTTCGGGCTCTAAACGGCTTTTACTTTACTCATGTTAACATTTTACACAGTTAAAATAGTATGTTAATGCACACGGTTTGCACTTGTGACTCTTTCTCAAATGTATGGAGTGAAAAAGGCTACCACACACGTAGTAAGACTACCCCTTGCTTCTTGGCCTATATTTGTATCCCGTGTGCGTGTTATTTGAGTCTAGTAGACAAGAATAGCAGCTGCTTCTTCAGGTTTTATACAAATAGTTGTAATTTTTTAAAAACCTGTATCGTTTAATTGTTTAAAATAGTAACGGTTTCAATGAAAACCACTATACTATCCCGCTGCACGTTTGTAGCCTGTATGGAAAATGATGTTTTTTTCCCCCAACATAGTAGACTAACAGCTCTTGTACGCCAACAATGAACCATGCTGTTCCTTTAAGACATAACACTTCCTAAAAGAAAATTGGGAAGAAAAAAAAAAATAAAGCACGGCGGTCAACGGAAACAGTGAACCATTCCACACCACGCTTTCATACATAGTCAGAAAACCGAATAGAAACATTTCAAGGTGCTTTATGACAAATGCACATTTGTATTACCGAAGCTTGGGTTAAAAATTTGAATATTAATGTCATAAAATAAGAATGAGAACATTTTAAGGCCTGCGAAAGTGTATTGCTGTGGGATCTGCTCACAGGCGAGGGAGGACTGCTGTGCTGTAAATGTACAACTCACCTTGCACACTGCTAATTACTTTTTTCCCCCCAGTGTTTGTAAATATTTGCTGTTGAATTCAACATATTTAGTGCTAAGGTTATTGAAGAATTCTCCAGCTGTTTGAGAAAGTTCATTTCAGTTTTAGCTGTGTTTTGCGGGCATATCCGGTTGTTCTTCAAACAGGCAGGATTGTTTGGTTCTGCTCCTCTCTCTAGCCAACCACTGTTAACTAAGTCACTATCTATCTCGAAACTTAGGTAGTGTGCCATTGGATCATCATAACACACCATAACACTAGCACTGAATTGTCTCAGTGAATTTATGTGATGTATTATTTGCTGTGTCATAATTTGGATGCTTCTTACCCAGTCTGTTGTTTTGTCCTGAGACTGAGGTGTTATGTGCATAGGGAACATTGGTGTATTGGTTTGTTGCTTTTTCTTAGATCTTAGTATTCCAGAGATTTACAATGAAGTGCAGGGGCCACTGTTTTTATATATCTAGAAATATGTATAGAAAAGGGGGAAAGTTGTTATTTACCTGTCATTTTGATTTTAATGTACACATTGCCCTTATTAAAATCAGACAGTGTTCAAGTCCCCAAGGACAGACACATTTCCCTGAGCCCAGAAATGACACTCCTCTCTAGAAGCATATCCTGTTCCAAGTGCAACATTTTCCTATTTCCTATGTATTTATAAAATAATGTTTTTTTGTTTTGTTGGGTGTTTTTTTGTTGTTGTTGTTGTTTGGCTTTGTTTCTTCTTTGGTTGTTTGCTAACGTGGATGACACAGAAAGCTGTGTGAGCCAAGACTGGTGTCAGAAAGTATTTGGTGGGCATCTCTTGCTTTTTGTTGTTGTTTCATCTGGAAAGAGTTTGTTCTTCTTGTGAGGTGCCAAAAGACCAACTGGCTAATCATGGAAAGTCTGGTGATTTACATATTTATGATTATATTTAGCACCATATTTACAATTCAACCAGCTAGGTTAGCAAGCTAATAAGTATCAATAATAAGAATCTATTTAATTTCTATGGGGTGTTTTTTTTTAGTCAGTTCGTCCCATACCCCACGTTGGCACTGATTGGTGGGGGGTTTAATATTTCAGGGTTTTCCCCCTCATTATGTCCCATTAAAATTTCTTTGTGACTGCAGTTTTGTATTTGCTCTTCTCTTTGCCCCTGTAAAAACAGCTGCTTTGTAGACTTTGGTGTTACGTTTACTGGCTAATGTTTAGTTGCCTCTCTCTCTCACACACACACACACACAGACAGAGTGGGAAACATATGAAGCGCTCTGATTGGTTGGTATGAAAAACCAATCAGAAAAGGGCGTCTCGCCCCTTGCCACGCCCACTGGCGCGCACAGCAGTGTTCATTCATTGGTTTCCTCTACTTGCTATTCGATACGAATCCGGGCAGGAGACAAGGCATCTATTCCCTTATAGATGAGTTTGTATTTTAACGTTATAAAATTCTTACTCTAGTCCATAACTACGTCGCTATACAGTTTTCTCTCCATAAACTATTCGAATGGCAAATAGTATGTCTTGTCTTACAATAAGGTGCTTACATAATGTGAAACCTCTTTACTTGCGCGTTTTGGTGTGCGATTATTATTATTATTATTATTATTATTATTAAATTATTTTATCCAGTGTGTATTTTTAAATATCGTTAACACGACTTTTTATATAGGCAGTGCCAGTGCCTCGTTGTTTGTGTGTGAGGGTGTGGAATGTAGACGTTGCTCCGCCCGTTATCTGACATTTTCTATAGACTGCACTCGTGTTGTTCATTGGATTCTTGTCCGAAGAACAGTTTGAAACCTAATTATCAGTTATGCACACAGTAATTAATTGAGTATATTTAAGGTTCGAACGTCAATTTAGGGTATTTATAATCGTGTACACTTCGGGCTAAGTTTGCACTGTCTATATGATTTGAACTCTATAGCAACAGGCTGCCGATGGCATGGAGAGAAATAATGTCTCCTGCGTGTCCGTTTAGGAATATGGACGTAAACCCATTTGTAAGTCGACCGTCTCTTTTAGTAATAACTGCTTGTTGTATCTGAATTCGAAAATGATCGGAATGAAAGATCTCTCCCCGATTTAGTCGTGTAATATGATTCCCAGTGGCGTGATCATTCGGATGTATGTATGGATGGATGTTTTCTGTGCAAGCGCCATGTTTGATTCAAATGAAAGGTAATGTTGCTGAAAAGTTCAGTAGCTCGCAAACCTACTGCCTACTTTCACTGATTATTTATTTATTTATTTATTTATTTATTTATTTGAGTTGAAGGAATCCATCTGCATATTTCTTTACACGAATTGTCTCCTTGAGTAGATGTTTGCCATATTTTCGTCAGTTTTTCAGAAGTTCTTCAGTATAGTTAATCCATAGGCTAAAAATCAGAAAATGGCGGCGCTTTTTAACTCTGATACACTGTATAAAAGATTCAGATCAGACTATTTCTGTTTGTTTAAACTATACAGCAAAATACTACCTTTTGTAAGAAGCAACAACACAATTTAACTGCCTAATAAAGTTTGACTGTTTAATTTTAGACATTGTCTGGTTCTTTCACTTGGAATTGTGCAGAATCCTTCAAACTGTAAATGTTTACTACAAACGATACTGTACACTTATGTTAGATCTTAATTTAAACGTGTTAGTTTTGTTACATTATGTGGTACAAATGTTGAAAACTAAAACTTACCAGGGCTATTTAATTTATAGGAAGGTCATTAATATCGTTTGTAGGAAGAATCACATGTTGTATAAGGTGCAAACTGTAAAAACAAATAGTTGGACTTTTTAGTTGTTCACTTCACATTCAGTTGAGATTAAAAACAGGTTATACAAACCATTTCCCCATAATTCCTCACTTGGTCACAGAGAATATGAGCATTGAAGCTTTTCTGAGTAGTATATTTATCTTGCATAACAAACAACTGCATGAAGAATTCAATAGATGTATATATTGGAAATAATGTTAATAAACTGTGCAGTGACGGAGACTTTGTTTTTAAAAAGTGAATACATATAATTCAATTGTAAATAAAATGCATAAAACCTAACTAAATATAAGACTGTGGTTTAAGAATGAAACTAATGATAACTAATAATCTATTACCCTTTCAACATTTCTCTGTTTACATAGTGGGTAAACACAATGACATCTTTTGACTGTAATTGTAACTGTAACCATAATTTAAATGTAAATACCATGCAAATCTTTATTCTTATATCCTTTTTTTTACATTGCAGTAATCAATCCTGAGACCTTAAACAAATCCTTGTACATCTTGTACTTCATTCTGTTCTCAAAAAAGCTTCAATAATAAATGAATAGGTAAAATTAGTGTGGTGGTAATTGCAAATGGAAACTGAAATATAGATGACTTTTTAGAATTTCTACCGCACAAAAATGTTATAAACGAGTCCAAGCAAATCCTATTGTTTTAAGGAGCTTTATACAATAAATTAATAAATCTAGTAAATAAATTAATTGCAAATAAACATATTTATCTGTATAAAAAAAATACATACATTTTTGTTTTGGCCTGTTGACTGAATATGCTAAGATGCAATAGAAATGAGATCAATAGTATTAACTGTTTACATGTTTGATAAAGCTGAAGCAAAAAGTTTAAACCAGAATGTTTATTTTATTTATTTATTTTATTTTTGTTTAATGACTGACTCAGTCAAACCATCAATGTTGTTAAACCAAGGGGGAAAAAAATCCTGTAAACCAAGGGGGAAAAAAATCCTGTAAACTAAGTTGTGTGGTGACATAACAAAATCACAAATATATTATTTTGTCAATGTTTTAAAAAGCATCCTGATATAATTGTAGCTGGAAGGGGATCAGATCTGTATATTCACATAATGGCACACATTGGATATAAATGTCTACACACCCCTGTTAAAATGACAGGTTTTTGTGACGTAAGATTATGACACATGAGATAAATCATGTAAGATGTTTTCCCACTTTCAATGCGAAATTGAAAATTATACAAATAAAGTAAAGAAACAACTAGAAAACCGTTTAGGAGAAAAAAGTACAATAAGCTAGTTACATAAGTATGCACACCCCTAAACTAATATTGGTCGTGCTGAAAGGTGACATGCCTTTTCATTGTCAGCTTACTAGCATGCACCTGAAGGTTTAGCACTGAAATCGACTGGTATTTGTAGCTATTCATGATTCCCTCCACCTTGATAACAGCCCCTGTTCTGGCTGAAGAAAAGCAGCCCTAAAGCATTATGCTGCCACCACCATGCTGCACAATGGGGATGATGTGCTTTTTTTTTCAACCAAACATACCTTTTGGAAATATGGAATTATTATATCTTTTGGAATTGGTCTCATCAGCCCATAAAATATTTTGCCACATGATTTGGGGTGATTTAATTGAGCTTGGATTTTTTTTGTGTGAGAAAGGGCTCCTGTCTAGCCACCCTACCCCACAGCCCAGTAGGGCTGGGTGGTATATCAATATAATATAAATGTTGTGATAAATGATTTCACGATACACTTCTGAGATATCATTAGTATGATTATGTATTTTTGGAAACATTTTTAATAATTACAAAATAAATGGTATGCTGTTACAAAATGAATGGATGCTGTTGAGTTGACGTAATTTTTTTGAAAAACTTAATCTTCTTGGTCTTTGTAGGAATTAAAGAAAGTTATCGTCAAACTCAGTTTAATGTTTTCATTTATTTTACTACTGTTTTGCAGACAGTTTGTTAGCTAAATTACATATACACGATGTGTATCATGATGTCCTCAAGTATCATGATATTTTTGTCATATTGCCCAGCCCTATAGCCAGACGTGACGAGTACGAGAGGTTGTCGTCACATGCAGAGAGCATTCAGTGCTTGTCAGATATTCCTGTAGCTCCTTTAATGTTGCTGTAGGTCTTTTTGGCAGCCTCCCTGGTAATTACTTGTCATGTCCTTTTGTAAATTGTGGAGGGATATCCTGTTCTTGGTGATGTCACTGTGGTAGCCCATTCTCTCTATTTGTTGATGATGGCCTTCACAGTGTTCCATGGTACATCTAATGTTTTGAAAATTCTTTTATACCCCTCTCCTGAGCGATATCTTTCAACAATTGAGATACCATACAGGGTTTGTAAGCTCTTTGTGGACCATGGCTTCAGCTGTCAGATGAAACCAAGGAGATGTCAAGAAAATCCCACAGAAACAGCTGATCTTTATTTAGGGTTAATCAGAATAATTTCACTGATGACATGGGTATGATAATTACTTTTGAACATGAGATTGAATGTGATTTGTTCATTCTGAACACAGACACATCCCAATTATAAAAGGGTGTACACACTTATGCGAGCAGGTTATTGTAACTTTTATGTTTTTCCTATTTATCCCCAAATGTTTCTAATTGTTTTTTGCTTAATTTTTATACATTGTAATTTCACACTGAGGGTGGACATGATTTATTTTACATCACAAAAACCTGCCATTTTAGCAGGGGTGTGTAGATTTTTTTTATATGCATTTTAAAAGATTTATTATGGCAGTATTTCTGTGTTCAACTAGATGTTTGTGTTGAATATTGACTTATAATAATAATAACAACCTAATGCCCAAACCTAATTTTTTATCTAGGGTTTACAGATTAATATTAATTGATTGATAAGATGTAATAGTTAAAAATCTCATTACTGTTATTATAAGCTGCCAATCCTTCTAATACGCATTTCAATCAGTTTCTAATAAGCTCACCATTATTTCAGTGTATGAAATAAAGTATTCAAGAGTACCGTAACAACACAGCTGAATTATCTAATCAGCCAATCATGTTGCAGCAGTGCACTGCAAAAAAATTATAATGCAGATACAGGTCAAGAACTTATATTCAAAATAAACATCAGAATGAAGTAAAAAAGTGTAACTTTTAATGTTCCATGGTTGTTGATACAAGATGGGCTGGTTTGAGTATTTCAGAAACTGCTGATCTCCTAGGAATTTCACACACAACAGTCTCTAGAGTTTACACAGAATGGTGCGAAAAACAAAAAAAAACATTGAGTGCACAACAGTTCTGTGGGTGGAAACATCTTTTTGATGAAAGAGATCAGAGGAAAATAGCCAGATTGGTTCAAGCTGCCAGAAATGATATAGAAACTTAAATAATCACTCTTTACAACTGCAGTGAGCAGAAAAGCATCTCAACATGCACAAAACCTTCAGGTGAATGGGCAACAGTGGAAGACCACATAGGGTTCCACTCCTCTCAGCCAAGAACAGGAATCTGAGGCTATAATGGAAACAGGCTCATCGAAACTGGACAGTTGAAGGTTAGAAAAAAAATCACCTGGTATTTTTCCAGTCTTCTTCTTTCAGGTTTCGGTATGCCTGTGCCCATAATAGCCTCAGATTTTTGTTTGTGACTGACAGGAGTGGAACCTGATGTGGGCTTCTGTTGTTGTAGGCCATCCCTCGCAAGGTTTGATTGTGCGTTCTGAAATGCTTTTCTGCTCACCATGGTTGTAAAGAGTGCCTATCTGAGTCCTGTCAGCTCAGATCAGTCTGGTCATTCTAGTCTGATTGCTCTCTCTTCAGCAAGGTGTATCAGCCTACACACCCTCTGCTCACAGGAAATTCTAGAGACTGTTGTGTGTGAAAATCTCAGGAGATTGTATTTGGACAAGCAAACGTGATCCTCATTGAAACAGTGCCTATTAATAAAGGTGATACACTATCAAATGACACATAAAATGTACATTTTGTAATAATTTCCACAATTTAACAAAAAATTAAGTACACCCCTACAGTTATCACATCTTTAAATCCATAAAATTAGAATCAGGTGTTGAAGATTGGATGCCAGAGATGAGAACCTGCTTAGGGAGTGCAGGTGGAATCTGTCTTATTTATACCCCTCTCATATCTAGTGTTTGGTGTTCCCTTTGCTATTGAGGTGTGTGGTGTCATTATGCCAAGATCTAAAGAGTTCTGCAATGCCTTAAAAAATATTGTGGATGCCTATGAGACTGGGATTTAAAAAGATCCCCAAATTATTTGAAATACATCATTCCACTGTAAGGAAAATAATCTACAAATGGAGCAGATTTCAAACGACTTATTTAAATTTTTCCAGGACTGGCCGTACCAGCAAATTCAGCCCAAGAGCAGATAATCTGATGCAAAAAGAAGTCTCAAAGAATCCCCAAATCTCATCACAGGATCTGATAGTAAGTCTTGCAACTATTGGTGTCAAAGTGCATTCTTCTACAATCAGAAAGAGATTTGACCTGCATGGGAGGTGTGCCAGGAAAAAGCCTTTGCTGTCTAAAAAGAACATTAGAGCAAGATTACAGTTTGCCAATGAGCATATAGTCAAAGTCCAGGCCTTTTGGAATAATGTGCTCTGGACAGATGAATTAAAGATAGAGTTCTTTGGCCACAGTGACAGCAGACATGTTTGGCCCAGACCAAAGACAGCTTTTCAGGAGAAGCACCTCATACCAACTAGGAAGCGTGGTGGAAATGTTATGGTTTGGGGTCATTTCACTGCATCAGGGACTGGACAGCTTGCAGTCATTGATTCAACTATGAATTCTGCGTCATATCAAAGAGTGACTGAAGATAATGTGAGGCCATCTGTCTGAAAGTTGAAGTTGAACTGAAAGTGGACCTATCAACAGGATAATGATCCTAAACACACTAGCAAATCCACCAAGGAATGGCTCAAAAAGAAGAAATGGAGGGTTATGGAATGGTCTAGTCAAAACCTGAATTTGAATCCCATTGAAATGTTGTGGGGGGATTTGAAACGGGCAAAACATGAAAACTCATAGAAAATCTGTGGGGTGAACTGAAGAGGAGAGTCCACCAGCATGGACCTCAAAATTGGAAGGCTCTAGAGAGATTCTGTATGGAGGAATGGTCTCAGATCCCTTGCCATATATTCTCCAACCGGAGAAGGCATTATAGGAGAAGACTGTTATCTTGGCAAAGGGAGATAGCAAAAAGTATTAACTAAAAGGGTGCCAATAATTGTTGCACACCTATATTTAGCAAAGTTTTGTTTTTTTTTATAAACCTCTGTTTTGTTTGCAATTGTTTGACATCCATGAGAGCAGAGCATATTTGTGAATTTTGTTTAACAAAAGATCAAAAGGTTAAACAATAAAGACAATTTTCCACAGCCTACTTTGCTCATATTTACCAAGGGTGCCAATAATTGTGGAGGGCACTGTATACAGTGGTGCTTGAAAGTCTGTGATTGAAAGTTAGAATTTTCTATGTTTCTGCATAAATATGACCTAAAACAACATCACCTTTTCCAGTCCTAAAAGTAGACAACGAGAACACAGTTAAACAAATGAGACAAAATATAATACTTGGTCATTCATTTATTAAGGAAAATTATTCAATATTACATATCTGTGAGTGGCAAAAGTATGTCAGCCTTTGCTTTCAGTATCTGGCCCTCTTTTGCCTCTATAACTGCAACTAAACGTTTCTGGTAACTGTTGATCAGTCCTGCACATCGGCTTGGAGGAATTTTAGCCCATTCCTCAGTACAGAACAGCTTCAACTCTGGGATGTTGGTGGGTTTCCTCACATGAACTGCTTGCTTTAGGTCCTTCCACAACATTTCTATTGGATTAAGGTCAGGACTTTGACTTGGCCATTCCAAAACATTAACTTTACTCTTCTTTAACCATTCTTGGGTAGAACCGCTTGTGTGCTTAGGGTTGTTGTCTTGCTGCATGACCCACTTTCTCTTCAGATTCAGTTCATGGACAGATGTCATCTGTGGGGCATCCTCAAACGGAAGGTGGAGGAGCACAAGGTCTCTAACATCCACCAGCTCTGTGATGTCATCATGGAGGAGTGGAAGAGGACTCCAGTGGCAACCTGTGAAGCTCTGGTGAACTCCATGCCCAAGAGGGTTAAGGCAGTGCTGGAAAATAATGGTGGCCACAAAAAATATTGACACTTTGGGTCACTACTTTACATTGTAGCAAAGTGTCATTTCTTCAGAGTTGTCACATGAAAAGATATAATCAAATATTTACAAAAATGTGAGAGATGTACTCACTTTTGTGAGATACTGTGTGTGTGTGTGTGTATATATATATATATATATATATATATATATATATATATGTGTGTGTGTGTGTGTGTGTGTGTGTGTGTGTATACATACAGTATCTCACAAAAGTGAGTACACCCCTCACATTTTTGTAAATATTTGATTATATCTTTTCATGTGACAACACTGAAGAAATGACACTTTGCTACAATGTAAAGTAGTGAGTGTACAGCTTGTGTAACAGTGTAAATTTGCTGTCCCCTCAAAATAACTCAACACACAGCCATTAATGTCTAAACCGCTGGCAACAAAAGTGAGTACACCCCTAAGTGAAAATGTCCAAATTGGGCCCAAAGTGTCAATATTTTTTGTGGCCACCATTATTTTCCAGCACTGCCTTAACCCTCTTGGGCATGGAGTTCACCAGAGCTTCACAGGTTGCCACTGGAGTCCTCTTCCACTCCTCCATGACGACATCACGGAGCTGGTGGATGTTAGAGTCCTTGTGCTCCTCCACCTTCCGTTTGAAGAAGTTATTTTGAGGGGACAACAAATTTACACTGTTATACAAGCTGTGCACTCACTACTTTACATTGTAGCAAAGTGTCATTTCTTCAGTGTTGTCACATTAAAAGATATAATCAAATATTTACAAAAATGTGAGAGGTGTACTCACTTTTGTGAGATACTGTACACACACACACACACACACACACACACACACACACACACATCATTCATACATTACTTTGGCCATGTGGTTGGTACAATTGTTCTGCTGAAAGGTAAAGTGTCCCAAGCTTAATTTTTTTTAGCAGGCTTAAGCAATGCTCTTGCAATATTCTACTATATCATCACTACTGATACAACAGTGCTTTCTGTGATGTTCAACCTCTTAGATATAATTTTACTCTATTCCTAGGTCATGAAATTCTATTACCTTATCTTTAACTTCCTTACAAATGCTGTTTAGTAATTTTCACAGTCCAACTGAGATTGTTTTTGTTCAGAAAATGTGAGCTGTATTAATATTTCACAGGTGGAGACCAATTATAATTCAACTGTATCCTTGTTAAGACAATATATTTCATCTGGAGCTTCTGGAACCTGAGGGTCTGAATACTTCTGCAAGCAGTAAAGTTTTTGATTTATTTTGAAATATTTGGTAACCAATTTCTGTTATGGGACACAAAATAATATATCCATGTAGGGTATATGTGCTGTATAGAAATTGGTACTGTAGATTACAGTATAGTACTGTGGATTTTGGAGTATTTATTTATTTATTTTGTTTAGGTTTTTTTAAAGAAAGTTTGCCAGCTTCAGACTGTGTGTGTGCATCAGAATCCCACAGGATGAAACAAAAAACTTTTTACTTTTGGAGATTTTTACTTAAATGTGCAGTTTTAAAGAACAGCTGATCTGGAAACTCAAGAGGAGGGTTCCCTAACTACAACTCAATAACCTCAGAAATAGCCCAAAATGTTAAAGCAAAGAAAAACGTAGACATATTATTCTACTTTTTCTCAGTCTTTTCGGGGAAGCAAGTTAACAATGGTGTCCATTTCTAATTTGCAGTCTGTACCTGCAATACGTGGAACTTGGCAACCCTGCTCATGAAATAAACATCATTAAATGAATCCGAGATGCACTATTCTTTTTCTTTCGTGGTTGGAAAATCATACCGTCATTATAATGAAATGATGCTTCAAGGACCCCAGATCTGAGTTTGTCCAGGTTCACAATAGATTCTGATATCATGCCCAGTGAACTTCTTTCTGGAATGTAACAAACCCAAAAACTGAAGTGGATCTGATAAAATGTTATTAGATGGACATTGTTGTCATCTGCAAATAACAATTTCTTGATTTGGGATACATATTGTTGTTTTGAACATAATAACTAGACTCCATTTGTTGAAGAACAAACACAGTACAAGAAAGACAGACAGACCAGGCTAATGAAAATAAGGATTCATTATTGAGGTATCATCCCGCAGAAAAGAACAAACAACCTGACATCAGCTGCACACAGATTTTCAATGTAGATGTTGGACAAAATACAGTCATAGTTCCTGAGAAAAATTAATGTAGTCTCAATTTTTACATGCTTATCTTGAGAAAAAAAGAGAGAGAAAAAAACAAGATCTTAAAAGAGATTTATGACTGTTGTGAGGATGGCAAATGCCTACTACTGAAAAAAAAATGTCATGATTAAACATTAGTACAATCACTCAGTATTCATAATTAAATACTGGAAGTCATATTTCTATACGTTTTTTGTTTTGCTCATCAACATATTAAACAAGACCAAAAAAACCCCCATCATATTTGCAAAACAATCCATCATCAGCATGGATAAAATAAATTAGCATCACAAGGCTTCTGTGCAAAGATTATTAGGTTAGGACGTTACCTGACAGCTTGTCAGCTATTCCTGTTCTACCTGAATGAATATTGGTGAGTATACTCTCAGCTAAGTCTCAAGTAGCCTACATACAGCACCAGTTAGGGTGTGAATTTGGCTTGTTGCACAAGATGGCGCTCTCTTACTTTCGGATTACTAGTGTGTGCATTACTACTCCTGGATCAGTGCTGTTTTTAATCTGAGATGTTTATTATTACGCCATTGTGACACTGGAATGAGCATTTTAACCATTAAACTGATAAAGCTGACTTGCCAACAACAGGAAAAAGGTCTTTACTCCACCAGTATGTGCCTCTTTTGGCTAATTCTGCAAATTGTAATATGGAAATAAGATTCCATGCATTTCCTGTAGATGCTAAGTCCTTGGGCTCATTGGCTAGCTAAGATAGGACAAGTGTTAGGGTTGGATTCCAACTCAATAGCTTTAGTATGATCAATTATGTAATCTTCATGTAAAAAGTCTGCAGTAGTAATTAAAGTCCAATTATTTAATGATATAGCAAGTTTTTACCTGTATCTGTAGTCATACACATGATATCTGTTGTACCCATCATAGCCATGATAATAATAAAGTCTTGTCTGGGGCAAACACTGCTGCTCCTGCTTGCCCATTACTGCAACATGAAAACAAGTGTTACTGCAGCTTACTAGCACATCACCACACAATCACACAATTAAAGTAAAACTTATAAAGTAAAACTTTTGGTTTCCAGCTAAGAAAAATCACACCTCAGTTTTCTAGTAAAGTTGTGTGCAAATGTCACATGCAAATTCTTGGTTACAGCTAATTTGCATTTGATGTTCCCCACAAAACTCCATAAAATCCAAAGTTCACAACACTGAAATGACAATACACCAAATAAGACTTTCTCATAGGAAGAAGTCATTTTGAGTCACATTTATACCATTAAAAATATACAGTGCTGTGAAAAAGTATTTTTCACAGAAAAAGCACTTTGGTTTCCTGAGTTCTTCTGTTTTTGTGTATATCATAGTAAATTGTTTCAGAAATTAAAACAATATCTAAGATAAAACAAAGGCAACTTGAATAAACACAAAATAAAATTTTTAAATGATAATGGTATTTATTGAAGCAAAAAAGTATCCAATACCAACTGGGCTTAGAGTGTCTAATACTAAATATGCTTTATAAGTATTATGATTGCACTACTAATGCACATTCTTCATATTAAAAATATAACAAAACAGCTTTACATGAAAATAATACCACTCTCATCTACACCTCTAGTTTATTTAAATGACAAAAATGTATACAATAATAAGATATACATTTATCAGTCAATATACTTTCTATGGTGTAGTACAATCCAGGAATTCAACATGGCAAGTGTTGAATTGAATATAAACTTGAATTTTGGCAGGCTTATATTAAACAAGCTACTGTGCATAAACATCACATACCTTACAAACGGCAAATGAACAACCAATCCAAACACATGCATTGTAGGCTGATTGGCATGTCCAAAAGTGTTTGTACTGTATGAATGGGTATGTGAATGTGTGTGTGATTGTGCCCTGCAATGGAATAGCACCCCTTCCAGGGGGATTGTGCCCCATGCCTCTTGGGATAGGCTCCAGGTTCCCCACGACCCAGTAAGGATAAGTGGTACAGAAAACGGATGGATGGATGAATTACAGTCCTGTATTGTCAACAATAAACTTCACTCCTCTAAGAAGAATATATTTCAAATGGCAGTCCCAAACTAAAAGCTTATCAATCAAGCAAACATTTAAATCCACACTGGCTGAGACACAGGTGAGTTAAAGGCATATATTATAGTCTAGCAAACAAACATAAATGGTTGTTCGTCGTCTCACTGCCTCATGTCACATTTTTAGGTGAACTGTTTCATTTTGTAACAGCTGACCGAATCCAAGACCCATGACGCCATTTATACAAAGAAGACAGCAAAAAAAAAAAAATCATATTGCTTGGCTATACAGTCGGATGCACAACTGAGTCTAAACTACTAATCTAAATACATTTGGTAAGTGCTAACTATAGATCCTCCACACGCGTTTATGGATTGTAATCCCATGCTATCTTCCGTAATTGTTCGATTATTGTAGCCTACGTTATTATGGTTTTAAACAATGATTGCAAAGAAAATGTAGAAGCTAGCTGGAAGCTATCTACAGTATAAGATATTATAGATATTATTAACTTCTCGCATCCTGAATTACTGAGTAAAAATTAACAGTTTAATATCAATCTCAATAACTGCTGTGCAACTTCACATACTGATAACTGATAATCGAATCCTGGAGTTTCCAAACCAGATTAAACTGAAATGCGATGTTGCCCTTTCTCCTACCAGTAGCTTGCAAATGGAGCTGAGATTCAGTTCAATTCAATTCAATTCAACTAAATACATATAGCACTTTTAACAATGGTCACAACGCAGCTTCACAGAAATCTGGATATAATTGTTCAAATTGAATTTATCCCTAATGAGGAATTCAGAGGTGATGGTGACAAGGAAAAATTCCCTGAAATGGCATGAGGAAGAAACCTTGAGTGGAACCAGACTCAAAAGGGAACACATCCTCATCTGGGTGACCCCCCCACCTCTTATGCCTTCACAGATAGATCTCATGAATGTTATTCCTATTCATCCTAACTGCTGTGCTACAACCTTTTCTAGGATGTTGGAGATAAAGAGGAGGTTTGATATTGGCCTATAGTTGGACAGCTGACAGGGGTTGAGGACAGAATCTTTAATAAGGGGATTAATTACTGCTAGTTTAAGCAAAGATTTACATACACAGCTAGAGCTAAGGGAAGAACTGATTAATTTTAATACAGTTTTGATTGCTTCTGGTAGAATCTGTTTGAGGAAATGTGTAGGTAAGGGATCTAGTACAGAAATTGATTTTGAAGAGGAAATTAGTGAAATTAATGGTCTTTTGGAGGGGAATAAAGCATTCAAATTTTTTATCTGATGTGGTTATATTGTCATGTACATGGTCACCTCAAATTACCTGAATTTAAGTTAATAGTCTTTTAACTTAGTCTTAAGTTAATAGAGTTTTTTGCCTAATATTTTCATCACTACACCATACTGACTTGTGTGTATGCTTCTGTGGTGGACTAATATTCTTTTATTTAACTTATTCCTATTATTTAACTTTGCTACTGAATTAAATAAGAATCTAGTCTTATTTTTGTTATCTTCTGTTAACCTGGAAAGATATGCTGATCTAGCAACACTAAGAGCCTTTCTATAGCTAAGAAGGCTCTCATTAAATCCAATTGGGAATTTAGTTAGTTGACATTTACGAGGCAGCAGCACAATGTATAAATTCATGCAGATACAGATCAAGAGCTTCAATTAATGTTCACATCAAACATCAGAATGGGGAGAAATGTGATTTCTATGTGTTCCACTCCTGTCAGCCAAGAACAGGAATCTGAGGCTATCATGAGCACAGACTCACTCAAAGTGGAAAATTGAAGAAACTGTCCAGTTTTGGTGAGTATGTGTAGTATCTATATAAATGCAGTGCAATCTAGAAAGCTTGGATCTTAAAGCCCCTGCTGTTCTGAAAACACAAACACACTCCGTGTGAATGCAAGGCCAGTTGAAAACGGTCCTGTGATGAAGCTGATAGTGCTTCAGAAGGACATCTTGACTTGAACTGGTGAATTTGCAGAGTTTACACTGCATGTAGGCTTAGCATCATCCTGGAAAAGTGGAAATTATTTTAAAATTATTAAAAACAATGATAAAAATGCACATAAGGACCATATTCTACATTTTTATATCTTATATATATATATATATATATATATATATATATATATATATATATATATATATATAAAACATAAGAAAAAATATAAGAAAATATATATATATATATATATATATATATATATATATATATATATATATATATATTCTATTTTTATTTTATTTTTTAACCTGAAGTCCACTTATTTTCAAGTGGTGGTCATATCTGAACTCACAGAGACCCAAACACTGGTATTAAGAGGGGGGAAATCTCCGTGAATGTTTTAGTGAAAAAAAAATATATTTAAATATATTTTTTGTGGGGGTGAATTTTGGGGAAATGTTGCAAATGTGCACTAGTGTTGCAAACAAACAAACTGTTTTTCAGACATGAAGTAGAAGTTCACACTACAATTGAACACAAAGCTATACTTGTAATATTTTTTTCAAAAGTTACACTATGTCAGCTATTGTTATGTCATCTTTACTAATACCTAATGAATATATGATATTATAATATTTCTTTAAAAAAACCATTGTAATTTTGCTACCATGGGTCCCAGGGTTTTAATGTGCTAATCATTCTGACTACAACCATCTAAAATGTCTGCACCTCAAGCCATTTTTGCATTTATATTAAATCGTTTTCTTTCAGAAAAGCATGAATATGCTGCTTTCCATGATATGAATCTGTCTTCTTCTTCTGTCTTCTTAAACTGCATTATAAATACATGTCAACATTTATGAGTCAAAACTTCATTACAGCTACCATCCATTTGTCTCTGACCCAACTAGACAAAAAGGACAGTTGCATAAGGATGCTGTTCATAGACTTCAGTTCAGCATTCAACACAATCATCCCACAACAACTGACAACAAAGCTGAGCCTGTTGGGTTAAAACACCTCACTCTGCAAATGGATCCTGGACTTTCTGACCAAGAGTCCCCAGTCTGTCAGGATCGGCAACTCCACCTCCAGCACCACCACACTGAACACTGGTGCCCCGCAGGGCTGCATGCTCAGTCTACTTCTGTTTACCCTGCTAACTCATAACTGTGCTGCAAAGTTCAGTTCTCATCACATCATCAAGTTTGCTGATGACACTACAGTTGTGAGCCTCATCAGCAACATTGATGAGTCAGCATACAGGGAGGAGGTGAACCAGCTCACAGAATTGTGTAGAGACAATCCCATCTCTTAATGTTGATAAGACTAAAGAGATGATTGTCCACTTCAGGAGAACCCAGGTGGACCACTCACCACTGCACATCACTGGAACAATTGTGGAGAGAGTCAAAAGCTCCAAGTTTCTTGGTGTGCACATGATTCAGGACCTCTCCTGTTCTCTCAACACCAGACAGTTTTATCATGTGCAGCAGTAAAAGATCTTGGTATGATTATTGACTTAAGTCTTTCATGTGAAGCTCATGTAGATAAGGATAGCCTTTTTTCATCTCAGAAATTGTTGCTAAGATAAGAAACATAATGTCACTACACGATGCAGAAAAACTAGTTTATGCTTTTGTTACCTCTAGGTTATTGTAATGCCTTACTCTCTGGATGTTCCAGTAAGTGAATAAACAAGCTCCAGTTAGTCCAGAATGCAGCTGGAAAAGTCCTTACTAGCACCAGAAGATATGCCCACATCTTATCCACACTGCACTGGCTCCCAGTAAAATTTCGCATTGATTATAAAGTACTACCATTGATCTATAAAGCACTGAATGGTCTTGCACCACAGTACCTGAGCAAAGTTTTTGGTGTTTTAAGATATGCCATGCATACTTCAATCAAAAGGTGCAGGTTATTTGTTGGTACCTCAAATAGTGAAGGCTACAGCAGAGGGCAGAGCTTTTTCTTACCTAGCAACACAATTATGGAACAGCCTTACAATTAGTGTTCGGGACTAAGTGGTTAAGTCTAGGCTGAAAACATATTTGTTTAGTCAAGCCTTTTGTTAACAGTTGTTTTCTTAAAGGTAAAGGAGCAGGTCTAAAGGGTTCACAGGCATAGAATGTTGTGGTGAACTGGGATATTTGGATGGTGTAACCTGGAAATCCTCACCTGGAGTGGCTGGCCGCCTTATGTCACAGGGTGCCCTCATGTCTGTTTTACCTTCTGGCTCTCCCTTTTAGTTATGCTGTCATAGCTAGTCTTGCCAGATTCCTTACTTGCACTCATGCAAAGTGCATTGTCCTTAACCATTACGAGACAATTAGTATACCTAATAACCTCTCGCTAACTCTCTCTCTCTCACTCAAGCTACACATGCTACTCCTGAGATACCAGTGATCCTGACCCCTTCTGTTTTCCATGGCAATCACTCGCTATTGCTGAGGATGGCCCTAGAAGGACAGCAAATATCAATGAGGATACTGAGGATGGTATCACTTAAAACCATGAATATAGCTTAGGACCACAATTGCTATGATAGATTTTGGACTGCAATTGCTACAAATAGTTTTGCACTCAAGTCTCCAACAGTGAACAGTTGATAACTTCAAGAAAATAGACTTGATGTCAAAACTTTTATGAATTTCCTGGTTACACAGTTGCACTTTTTGACCATGTAGTACACAGTTTTAGAAGGGAATAATTTATAATCACACTATCTACTGTCACCCAGCAGAGGATGGGTTCTCTTTTGAGTCTGGTTCCTCTCAAGGTTTCATCATCATATCGTCTCAGGGAGTTTTTCCTCACCGCGGTCACATCTGGTTTGCTCATTAGGGATAAATTTGTAAATGTATTATTTATATCCTGAACTAGTTCCTAATGAACACTGTTGTCTCACATCAAGCCTTCATTAATCCAAATATAAAATTCACTTGATTTGCATGTGCTTTTTTTAAAGCACATAATATGTGCTTATCTAACATCATATTCTTTTCTTTTTTTTTGGCTGCTGCTGTGACACCCTAATTTCTCCATCTGGGGATTAATAAAGTATTATCTTCTCTTCTCTTCTCTTCAACATACTCACTGACTACTTTAATAGGAACTGTGCTCCTACTCATTTATGAAAATTATCCAATGAGCCAATCATGCATTGCAATGCTGATGCATAAAAGCATTAAAATAGTTTTAAAATTAAAAGAACGCCCTTTATCACAAAGCCCTGGAACCATGGAAAAAACAGGGCTGCTGGAATAAGAAGTCATTTTTATTCACAAATTCTAACAACAAATAGCAATTTGCAGAACATAACTTTATTCAATTCCTGATCTGCACACCCTGTATAAGCTTTCTAACAAGCTTTATATCTTCTATCTAATGTGGCCGAGTAGCTATTTCAAAGCAGTGATGTCTTTCCCAAATCAAGAAACTCTTGTTTACATTTGACAACAATAGCCACCTAATAATATTTTATCAAATTTATTTCCGGTTTGCGGTTGGGTAAAATATGAATACTGCATCTTCTGTTTGTTTCACATAAATGAACTATGTCCTTGGAGCATGGTTGCCAGGTTCCTCATATAATGGCTGTGTACTGCAAATCAGAAATTAGCATACCCGTTAACTTGTTTTCCACAAAAAGACTAAGAAAGATAAAGTCAGACACTTTTCACATGCCTAAAAATTTTGGGCTAGTCGCAGTACCAATGGATACACAGAGGCTGAAGCAAGTTGGCAACCTTTCTTAAAAAACAAAACAAAAAACAAATAATAATAATAATAATAATAATAATAATAATAATATGCCTACAATTTGGATCTGTATACAGATTTAATTTAGGACGCATTATCTGTTCAAGTCAACAATATGAATAATGTATTCATATTTGGATACATCCATAATAGGAAAAAATTATATACACTATACACACACACACACACACACACACACACACACACACACCGACAGACAACATATCAGTCTTGGAGTCATGGTGCAACCGTAGTGTCATTGGTGCCACCCATAAGCCACTAGCTCCCAGATTACGTCAGTGGCTGTGGCTGCAGCTGACTGCTGTGAGTGTTTGTGCCTGATTCATTCTGTTTAGTGGATCTGTGTATGACAGTCCCTGTCATGTGAGAAGGGCTGTGCACTGAGGTGTTCACTGTAGCATCCAGCCTGTTCTCCAGCTTGACCAAACGGTTCAAGATGTCATCCAATAGCACGGCAATGGTCCTTTTCAGATCAGCTGGGGTAGAAGGAAACAAAATATTTCATATAGAAATTAATACTTAAACTCTGGCTAGAAAATCAATTAAATAATCACATAATTGAATTCATGCATGTTTTGATGTCCTCAGAACACTGACTGATTAATATCAGTTACAAAGTGCAGCTTCTCTCACAGCTGCTGGGTTCAAGTTAAAACATGTTACACAACCTGGGTAACTCTTTGCCAAACAATCCAAGCACATTGAAACAAAACCCCTGCCACTAAACGTAAGGTCTCACCAGTTTTACTTGCACAACTATCTTGCTAATAAGTACTTTGCTTGGTTGCACTCTACTACTGTAAGCTTACTATATAGGTTGACTTCACAAATGTATCAGGTGCAGCAGCAATGCTGGTGTTTTAAAACACTGTCTAGACTTAAGGCCATAGAGCATTCATTTCCATGCACAATGTGTGAGCCATCTTTTAGCCCTCCAGCAGTGAATCGTTTTAGACAACGGAACTGCTTTTTTGGCTGAAAGACTATTTCTGAATCCAGCAGTGATAGTAAGGTGTTTAGAAATCCCAATAATTATGCTGTAACTGTTACACTCCTGTCACCACTACACCCTTTGAACTGCCACTACAATGTCATTTAGTGTCACAGCACTGCGGAGAATGGTCCACCACACAAACAATATTTGGTCAGTGTTGGTGCAATGGCGGTCCCTTTCCATTGAGTGTATGTACAATTGCAGTAAATTAACACCATGTCCAATAGTCCTAACACCAAATGACTTTATTCCCATTTTCGACCAAGATACATTCACAATCCACATTAATAGGAACAGCTGTACATTCATGCAGTTATCTAATCAGCCAATCATGTGGTAGCAGACCCATGCAAAATATAATGCAGACACAGGACAAGAGCTTCAGTTAATGTCCACATCAAACATCAAAATGGGGAACAAATGTGATCTCTGTGACTAACAAAGGCATGGATGTTGGTACAAGATGGGCTGGTTTGAGTATTTCAGAAACTGCTGATCTCCTGGGAATTTCACACACACAACAGTCTCTACAGTTTACACAGAATGGTGCCAAAAACAAACAAAAAAAACATCCTGTGAGCAAATCAAAACCCCCCAAATCTTCAACTGTCTAGTTTCAATGAACCTGTGCCCATGAATTGAGATTCTTGTTCTTGGCTGACAAGAGTGGAACCTGATGTGTTGTTCTGCTGTTGTAGCCCATCCACCTCAAAGTTCAATATTTTGTGCATGCCAAGATACTTTTCTGCTCACCACGGTTGCTAAGAGTGATTATATGACTTACTATATCCTTCCGGTCAGCTCGAACCTGGTCAGAGGAAACCTGGCCATTTTCCTCTGACCTCTCTTATCAACATGGTGTTTCCACCCACAGAACTGTTGCTCACAATGTTTTTTTTTGTTTTTCACACCATTCTATGCAAACTCTAGAGACTGTTATGTGTGAAAATCCCAGGAGATCAGCAATACCCAATACAGCAATGCTCAATACGCAAAAACTCAAACCAGCCATTCTGGTACCAACATCCAACTGGTACCAACATGCCACAAAGTCACAGAGATCACACTTTTTCTTAATTCGGATGTTTGATATGAACATTAACTGAAGCTCTTGAGCTGTATCTGCATGTTTGGTTGCATTGTGCTGCTGCCTCATGATTGGCTTATTACTTAACTTACTGAATGTGTAGGTGTAAAGGTGTTCCTTCTAAAATGGACAGTGAGTGTATAAGTCAGGATTTATGTATACACAAGTACAGTGAATAACCACAGTGCAACCTTAATAATAACTGCAGAGGTTAAGTTATGCTGTAGTACACAATGCAAGAGAGATGACCTGAAATCTGGAAAAATTGTGTACTACAGCACAATATTTTCTGCAGATAAAGTATTTAATAAAAAGACTGAAATGTTGTCCTTTCTCACATGTGCTTTTGCACACTAATTTGCTTTTATCAAAGGCAACTTATAAGCCAGTCAGAATACAAGTCAAGTATCCAACAGTAAAGCATCTGAGCCTTACCATATCCAGCCATTGAGGGGTTGTGTGGCCTTGCAAGCTCATTGTTCTCCGCACTGAGAGCTTTGACATAGCGCTGGCTCAGCTCCAGGATCTGCTGGCGGAGTTCGGCGCTGCTTTGGTGTCGTGGCTGTGTAATGGTGTAATGCAGCAGCAGCAGGCACCAGGCCAGGCCAAAGAGTAAGAGAAAAACACTCAGCCTTTGAGACATGCTCCTACCTCGCAGAAGACAGCCAAGCATTGCTGTAGTCCAGCAGGTATGTTGGCTACCACCACAAGGCCAGTGGAATGGACTGATAGGATAGGATTAAAGATAAACCTGTAAGTGTGTTGTGTGGACTGGAGCTCCAAGTTCGAGTCCAGTATTAGTAGGATGACTGGCAAAAATCAGAACCAGAAAAAGCAGAACATAAAGCTAAAGGAAATTGTTGCAGATCAGGGCATGACTACAGATGGTAATAAAGATATCCAAAATAGATCTAAATGTGACCACCACTGAATCCACCAGGGAAATATCAGGGCATTTGGGTAGGTCTAAACTGAATGGCAGCTGGAGTTTGAACCACTCCCAACCTCTGGTATCCTGATCAGTCCTGGGATCTCATACTCAGTTTGATCCATTTGACAAATTGCCTAAGAGAGAAACATACATATAAAGCACAATACTTGGCACTAGTATTTACACAAAATTCATGAAAAGGTACTGTACAGATTAAATCACATGAGCTTCAAGCTAAAAGGATAATATACAAATTGCAGCTATATATTACTGGCTATCACAGAGACAATCATCATCATCTTTTGTCAGTGAACAAGTGTTTTAATCGAGCAATAAAATCACAGGTGGAGGGCCTGGGTTTAATTATGCAACAGAGAGAAATACGACCATGTTGCTCTGCCTGACCCCATAGTGACCTCTCCGATATGTTCCCAACAGTCTACACAAAACACTAGCTCATATTACCAACTGTACCTTTACTGTAAAGTTGAGATCATGCTTGACTGTGAAGATACCACATTTATCTTTTAAAAGAAATCATCATCATCATCTGCTAGGCTGATCTTAGCACATCTCTCTCTCTCTTTTCTTTTTTAAACAAGCAAAAGCACATTACCAAAAACATTAAGATTAACAAACATGAAGCAAAAACATTACCACCAAAAGAATGTTGTTAGCTGAAAAATGAAGGCTGATAAATATTGTTTATGCTTCTTTTTAATTACAATTACACACCTAATTGGCAAGTAAACTGCTGAATATTTTCCTACAATACTCTCCCTTGTGTTCTGTCACTTTGCACTGCTGACTACTTAGGAGCTGAGCTGATGCTATATTAGTGACTGTTGAGGCTTGCTGCATCATCTGTAACAGGGATTCTCAAAATGTTTGCGGCCAGGAATGCCTTTAACTATAATATAATTTACATAGACCCCATCAGAACAGATTTATACGCATGTATTTTAATCAACATAATTCAAATACATATAATATTTAAATACAGCCCCTCTGAAAGTACTGGACCACCAAGGCCAATTCTATTGTTTTCACTATACATTGAAGACATTTGTGTTTGAGATCAAAAAATTAATGAGACGACAGATAACAATTTCGGCTTTAATTTCCTCATATTTACAACCAGATGTGTTAAACAACTTAGAACATGGCACCTTCTGTTTGAACTCACCCATTTTTTTTTTTTCAAGTGATCAAAAATATTGGAACATGTGACTGATAGGTGTTTCTTGCTGCCCAGGTGTGGCCTGATAAATTAATGGTTAAACAATTAATAGCTCTGAATGTCTACTTTTGCTTTGCGCCCTAGGTTTCACCTATGAAGACTGCATTTGTTGTTAAAAATGATAAACCAACATGAAGACCAGTGAGCTGTCTATGGGAGAAAAGCAAGCCATTTTGAAGCTGAGAAAAGAGGGGAAACTCACTGCACAAGCATTGGGCATAGCCAATACAACAATCTGGAATTTCCTGAAAAAAAAGAACCCCCCCTAAAAAAAAAAAACAACAAAAAAAAAAACACTGTTGTACTAACAACCAGACATGGAACAGGTCAGCCAAGGAAAACAACAGTTGATGGTAGAAACATTGTGACAGCTGTGAAGAAAAACCCCAAAACAACAGTGAGATCACCAACAGCCTTGACAGGGCAGGGGTGAAGGTTTCAAAATCCACCTTTTGAAGAAGACTTCAAGTGCAGAAATATAGAGACCATACTACAAGATGCAAACCTCTCAGAAACAGTAAGAATCAGAAAGCCTGATTATAATTCACAAAAAACAAATACAGAAATGAGCCACAAAAGTTCTGGAACCAAAATCAACCTCTATCAAAGTGATGGAAAGGCCAAAGTCCAAAACATACATGCTCATCTGTGAAACATGGTGGAGGTAGTGTCATGGCTTTGGCTTGCATGGCTGCTTCTGGAAGAGGCTCACTAACCTTTATTGATGATGTAACTCATGATGGTGGAATAAGAAATAATTCAGAAGTCTACATTTTGTCTTCTAATTTACACAGAAATGTATCCAATCTAATTGGGAGGAACTTCATCATGCAACAAGACACAAAAAGCATTATCAACACAACAAAGGATCTCTTTAGGGGGAAAAAGTGGAAGGTTTTAGACTGTCCAAGTCAATCACCAGACCTTAACCCAGTTGAGCAGCAGTTCACCTCGCGAAGAGAAGAACCGCCGCCCCCCCTCCAAAAAAACAACAAACAAACAAAATAACTGAATGAAGCTGCAGTACAAGCCTGGAAAAGCAACACAACAGAAAAATGAAATTGGCTTGATGCAGTTATTGCAAGCAAGGGATATGCAACCAAATATTAAGTATTATTTACTTTAAGAGTATCTGTTCCTTACTTTTGCTCACCTAAATATCAGATGGTCTGCCACCAAAGGTGCTATGTTTTAAGTCTTCTAACACATCTAGATGTAAATATAAGGCAATGAAATTCTGATCTATCGTCTTGTTTTCATCTTTTGATCTGAAACCCAAATGTCTTCAATGTATAGTGAAAACAACAGAATTGGCCTTACTGTTCAATACTTTCAGCATGACTGCATTAGGCTCATTATTTAAATGTGTACAATAAGATACAGTAAATATACTCACCAGACACTTTATTACACCTGTTCATTCATGCAATTATGCATTCAGTATTATTGCATCCCATTACGGCCACAATTTACCACCTTATAATGGCTACTTCCAGCATGATAATGCCCCATGTCACAAAGCACAAGTTGTCTCAATCTGGTTCCATGAACACAAAATGGTGAATTCAGTGTACTTCAGTGGCCTCCACAGTCAACAGATCCAATAGAGCACCTCTGGGATGTGGTAGAAAGGGAGATTCACAGTATGAATGGTAAATCTGCAGCAAATAAATGATGTCAAAATGGACCAAAATCTCAATGGATTCTATGGATTAAAAAAAAAACCCAAAACAACAACACGCTTTACTACACATTAGTTTGAGCTGTTGCTGGTGTCTTAGTGTCTTTCCTGGGTTGCTGTTTGGTGAAATATTAGCTAAGCATGTTTATTTGGTATTAATCAAATTTCAGCCATTTTGATTCTGTAATTCTGTTAAAAATCTAGACTCCTACATGTTAGGAAGGAGGACAGGCTTAAAATAACTACCACACAAATCTACAGCCTTGAGCTACAGGGTATGGAGAAGAACAGTAACGGATCATTAGTGATTTGTAATTGAGCTTCACATATAGGACTTCATAGTATAGAGGGTATGCATGCGATGTCACGGTAGCCGGAACTCGCCATGGTCACGCCCACTGAGTTGCAAAAAGCAGCGTGAATTCCATGAAAACACAGAAAAAAAACACATCTAAAATGGGAAAAGCTATTGTGAGATCAATTGTGTTAACAGATTCAACAAGAGCTCTCTCTTTACAGAGTGCCAAAAAAAACAAAAAAACATTCACTCCTTTTTTACTAAGTGGAGCAGTGTAAGTGTAAGTTCTTTTGGCATGTGGTATTCATGTTGTATTCATGTTGTACAACAATGAATAATTTGCTACATATTTCTTTCTAAACGCTGCCTATTTCCATTGATGAATAATGGGGGCTCATTCATTCTCGGACAGTGTTAGTTACAAACAAACTTGGACTATCTAGCTTACGGTTTACCAGATAAAATTATAGAATAAAATTAAAATATTTGTACGTATCTGTCCATATATAACCAGAATGTTTATTGGTGTTCTTGTCACTTTAATTACTCCAACAAATCCCGCCTTGAGCTAGGACCAAGCTTCAAGGCTTTTGTATGCCTTCAGGCTTTGCTTAGTGTATTTACCCGAAATCAGGTACATATGAATGTCGGGAAAACTGATTTCTGGTCACATGCCAATGTCCATGGACCACAGATTCTTGGGCAAGCTGTTAGGGTCACTGTTGAATCCAACTGCCTTTAATTTAAGCTGATAATCGTTAGTTATACTAGTGTTTTCGCAGCTTCCCCTATCAAAACCAGCCATTTTGCTGGTTGTTTTGCCACTCAGTACAGTCGAGGGGGCGTGTTCTGGTAGGGACGTGACGTCAATGTATACCCTCTATATCAGGGGTTCTTCAAGCTGTCCTGGAGGACCCCCAGCACTGCACGTTTTGTATGTCTCCCTTATCTGACACACACAATTCAGGTCTTGTAGTCTGTACTAATGAGCTGCTGAGTTATCAGGTGTATTAAGATGAGGGAGACATACAAAATGTGAAGTGCTGGGGGTCCTCCAGGACAGGTTTGAGAAGCACTGCTCTATATTATACATTCCTGCACTAAATAAGAATCTGGTTCATAACAGGGTCCCAGTTTTAATGCTATTCATCTTTCTTTAACTCAGTCAAAAACAATATCAAACATGATCGCCTTCATTCTTCTTGAGTTAGGAGATGTCAGGCTGTTCACACCACATGTGTTGTTTTTTTTTTGCTGAGGTTGTGTAAAACTTGCTTCTCACTGGGAGATCTTACAGCTGATTCAATACACACACGCCAAATGACATCTACATTAGCTAGCATCGTTTCTATTAATCCAGCGTGGCAACACTAAGCAAAAAACACCTCAGACCATTACTAAGGCATTTGTGTTTATACATGTAACTCTTTCATATGTTAAAATGTGACGCTTAGCATTATGCTAGCTAGCTAACTGGCTAACTTGAACAGTATCTAGTAGTTTACTCACCAGACCAGCTAACCATGCAGACAACAGCGACACAACAATCAAGAGGTCTTCTCGTTTCACAGCTCGTTACAAGTGCATTTTGTTAATTGTATTCAGTTGTTGTGGTGATGTAGATGTTGTTACCTTGATCCAGACAAACAGTTCAGCAAACAAGAGCAGCAGCGCTGTGTTTCCAGGACTTTATGGTTGGCAGTTTTCCCACTGTGAAGTCACACAGGAACAGGGGTGCGTTCAACGGATATGTGGTGAAAGGTTTCATAACCGGAAACTGTGTCGTGTCGAAATTTGCTCTTACTGCACAACTTCATCTCTAAAGCGTAGTTTTACAAAGTGTTATGACAGGTACAGGGAAGGTTTTGCTTTAATGACACAGACTCCACAAGCTTGACGGTCCATGTTAGATCAAATCCATAGGTGTGTCAACTGAATGTGTGCTTTAATGGAAGGGAAAGGACTTTTGTACAAAGGAATTAACATAGTCAATACTACAAATTTGCTTAAATTTATATAAGGACCTAGAAATTGCGCAACATATTGAATATTGAACAGTAAAAATGTTGCAGATTTCCTTTTTTTGTTTTTCAAAATTAAAAAATGTACTGTTTATTTCCAGTTTTAAAAAATCTCAGCTTTTCAATGTGGCTTTTCATTACCAAGGTGTCACACAAGAAACATCTCATGATGGGTAAAAGCAAAGAGCTCTCCCAAGACCTTTGCAACCTTATTGTTGTGAAACATATTGATGGAATCGTATTTCAAAACTTCTGAATCCTACAGTAAGCACCGTTGGGGCCATTATCCGCAAGTGGAAGCAACATCACTCCATCATCAACCGGCCACGCACAGGAGCTCCTTGCAAGATTTCTGACCAGGGAGTCAGAAGAATAGTTAGAAGAGTAGCCCAAGAGCCAGTGACCACTTGGAAAGGGCTCCTGAAACACTCGGAGGCAGCAGGTGCCATTGAAAAAACAATAGGCAATGTACTTCACCGCTCACGCTCACCCGCAAGACTTCATTACTAAAGAAAAGGCATGTCGAAGCTCGTTTAAAGTTTGATACAACTCATATGGACAAGCCTATGTAATACTGGGAGAGTGTAGTCTGATCAGACAAGAGCAAAATTGAACATTTGGCTTTTATACTACACACAATGTTTGGAGAAGAAATGGCACTGCACGTCACCCTAAAACACTATAGCAACAGTGAAGTTTGGAGGTGGAAGTATCATGGTGTGGGGCTGTTTTTCATCACATGGTACTGGCAGACTTCATATAATTGAAGGAACGATGAATGGAGCCCTTTAGCGGGAGATTCTTGAGAAGAATCTGCTGCCATCCACCAGGATGATGAAGATGAGACGTGTGTGGACCTTCCAGCAGGACAATGATCCAAAGTATACAGCAAAGGAAACTCTCAATTGGTTTCAGAGAAAAACAAATCAAGGTGTATAGAGAGGGGTATAAATAAGACAGGTTCCACCTGAACTCCTTACGCAGGCTCTAATCATTGGCATCCAATCTTGAACACTTAATACTAATTTTATAGATTTGAAGGTGTGATAAATGTAGGGTGTACTTCCTTTTTCCTTGTGCCTGATCTGTTTTTTGTTCATTTAAATTATGAAAATTAGTACAAAAAAGTCAATTTTATGTGTCATTTGATAGTGTATCAACTTTGTTAATAGGCACTGTTTCAAAGAGGATCAAATGTTTAAGCTTGTCCAAATATGTGTAAAAAAAAAAAAAAATCCATGGTGTGTACTTATTTCTTCACATGACTGTACAACATGTAGTGGTCCAATCCATGCAGGCCCCACTTTGCAACACCTTGCACAGGACTTAAAGCATCTGTTGCTAAAGTCGTGGTGCCAGGGGCAGCTGTGGCTCAGGTGGTAGAGGAGGTTGTCCACTAATCGTAGGGTTGGCGGTTTGATTCCCGGCCCACATGACTCCACATTCTGAAGTGTCCTTGGGCAAGACACTGAACCCCAAGTTGCTCCTGATGGCAAGCTAGGGCCTTGCATGGCAGCTCTGCTACCACTTGTGTGTGTGTGTTTGAATGAGACACAGTGTAATTTTTTTTATATAAAAGTGCTATATAAGTGCGCCATTTACCATTTGGATACCAGGACACACCTTCAGAGATCTTGAGTCCATGGGTTGACGGGTCAGAGCTGTTTTAGTGGCACAAGGGGGACCTACACAATATTAGGTTGGTGGTTTTAATGTTCTGGCTAACCAGTGTACATAATTAATATTAATCCTTATTATTTTCTTCATGTTGAAATTAATACATAATTATTTAGAACATGCACACCTTCACACTTTGGGGTATTCTATTGAACATTTGTGTTCTGCAACAATACTAACATTATTTTATATTATATATATTTTTTATTATTATTTATTTAGAACTTTTATTTTGTTTTTGTTTGCTTTGCCCCGTTTCACAGACTTCAAATACATAAAATGTTACTGAATGGTCAGATGGTATGATGGCAGATACAATATATTCATCATTTAAATTTCAACAGCCTTATGTTTTAAAAGTTTCATTTTATTTGTCATTAAACTTATGTTACAGGTCCCAGGCGTGAGACCCTTTGGACAGATCAATTCACCTGAGAAAACAGGATTAAAAGGATGAGACAAAACGTGGCTGGCGTTCACGAATGCCTCTGAATTCTCCAGTAACACTGCCTCCTACCGGTAGCAACAGGCAATGCCAGACATGCTCACATTGTAATGGAAAACTTGAAATTGAAGTAGTATAGATGTTTACAATTGCAGATCCAGATATAAAAAAATGACATTAAAAAACTATATATAATATATATAACACAGTGCCCTCCACTAATATTGCCCTTGGTAAATATGAGCAAAGAAGGCTGTGAAAAGTCTTTACTGTTTAACCTTTTTATCCTTTATCCTGTTTAACCTTTTTATCCTTTCTTTAAAAACATTCACAAAATACTCTGCTCTCATGGATATCAAACAATTGCAAACAAAACACAGGTTTCTAAAAAAAAATCTGTTATATATAGGTGAGCAACAATTACTGGCACCCTTTGTCAATATTTTGTGCTACCTCCCTTTACCAAGATAACAGCTCTGAGTCTTCTCCTATAATGCCTGATGAGGTTGGGCAATACATGGCAAGAGATCTGAGACCATTCCTCCATACAGAATCTCTCCAGATCCTTAAAATTTTGAGGTCCACGCTAGTTTGCTCTTCTCTTCAGTTCACCCCCACAGATTTTCTATGAGTTCCAAGTCAGGGGACTCGGATGGTCATGGCAGGACCTTGATTTTGTGGACAGTAAACCATTTTTGTGTTGATTTTGATGTATGTTTTGGATCATTGTCCTGCTGGAAGATCCAACCACAGCCCATTTTAAGCTTTCTGGCAGAGGCAGTTAGGTGTTCAATTGATATCTGTTGATATTTGATAGAGTCCATGATGCCGTGTATCCTAACAAAATGTCCAGGTCCTCTGGCAGAAAAACAGACCCAACACATTAAAAAGTCATCACAATATTTAACCGTGGGCATGAGGTACTTTTCCAAATGGCTACCTCTGTGTGTGCCGAAACCACCTCTGGTGTTTATTGCCAAAAAGCTCTACTTTGATTTCATCTGAACATAGAACCCGATCCCATTTGAAGTTCCAGTAATGTCTGGCAAACTGAAGACGCTCGAGTTTGTTATTGGACGAGAGTAGAGGCTTTTTTCTTGAAACCCTTCCAAACAACTTCTGGTGATGTAGGTGAGTTCAGATTGTAGTTTTGGAGACTTTCTGACCCCAAGATGTTACTAAATTCTGCAAATCTCCAAGTGTGATCCTTGTAGATTTTTTGGCCACTCGAACCATCCTCTTCACAGTGCGTTGAGACAATATAGACACACGTCCAATTCCAGGTTGATTCATAACATTTCCAGTTGATTGGAAATTCTTAATTATTGCCCTGATGGTGGAAATGGGCATTTTCTTATAGCCACTTCACATTTTGTGAAGTTCAACAACCTTTTGACGCACATCACAGCTATATTCCTTGGTCTTAGCCATTGTTGGGAATGACTAAGGGAATTTGGCCTAGGCCTATGTGTTACCTCATATTTATACCCCTGTGAAACAGGAAGTCACAATTCCTGTTCCTAGTCACCCAGGGGTACTAAAAATTTTAAATATATTTGAAGTATATTACATTGATATTTTTTTCATATGAATTCATAGGGGTGCTAATAATTGCCAATAACAAGATTTTTTCTTATAAACCTGTGTTTAGTTTGCAATTGTTTGATATCCATGAGAGCAGAGTAGTTTTGTAAATTTTTTGAACAAAAGATCAAAAGGTTAAACAATAAATACATTTTTTTCACAGCCTTATTTACCAAGGGTGCCAGTATTAGTGGAGGGCACTGTGTGTCTGTATGTACACACACACACACACACACACACACAAACAAATGACCACACTTTCACTGTAATTACTTTGAACAGAAAGCCATTAAAGATACACCACGCCCCCTCCAATGGCGTCACAGCAATGAAAAACACTTAGTTGCTAGTGTCATAATAATACGACATATCATATTGTTTTGTTCGGTACAAGGCTCTCGATTTGATATGTCTGCGTATCTAACAATACATTCAACAGACTGCATAATGAAGTTGGTTATTCTTCATAAAGTACCGCTGATATTGCTACACGAGGTGTAATGAATATTTCAGTTTCATTAAGCCCATGCTCCTGCCTCTGAGAAAGGAGCTTCCTCTTGCTTCATAGCTCTCCCAAACCAGTACTGCCTTTACATTCCCATCAGCCCCCCTTTTATTCTGTTAATCATTCACCAGACTAGTCCATTATATCAATAACTCTAATAATTCAACGGACCGGAGTCAATTATTCCGCTTATACCACACTTACCACACCTCAGGACATGGTTCAGATGTTTTATTGCAAGACATTTGTCAGAGAGAGAGTTTTTTTCTTTGTTTTATTATTATTATTATTATTATTATTATTATTATTATTATTATTATTACTATTATTATTATTAGAACTTTTGTTTTTGTTTATGTTATGATGATATAAAAATAGAACATATAAAGAAAGAAATATCGATAAGCCTACTTGTTCACAGGGATTTTCGTTTTTTATTAGCCTACTGCAGAAAATACAACGAATAAATAAACAAATATTGATACTTGTTCACCGGTTTATCACACCTGCGCCCGCTCTCTCACGCTCTCTCTTACTCTCTCTCCCAATAACTACATATCAATGGCTCAAGCCGCTTCTCTTCGTGGCCGCATTACCACCTCGGGTGCGCATTATTTTTCTAATAATTGAATGGCCCGCCGTCAATTATTACCTACATATTTCTGGAAAGTCGAAATGTTCTGTCATTTTGTTTGTTAAATGTGTGTGCTGCAATGGACAGTAAGCTAAACTTTTTCGTTGTTTCAGTTAATTTGGCGAAGTGATATGGAACTGTAAGGCGGTCAAGACCTGACTGGAACTACTTTAGCTGTGCATTTATGAAAAATAATTGCACACCTCAGCACGTCTGTCGGCCAGTGGCCAGGTGTCCAGAAACTTTGGCCATATAGTGTAGTAGTATATTGGTTGAAAATAACAGCTATCTGTGCATATAACTGTCAAAATGATTTTATTGATGTATGTCCCACTGAAGAAATATTCATTATAATAAATCAGTTTGACCATAGAAGAATAGAAGAGACATAATTTGTGTGCTTTTTGGTGACAAATACCAAATGTGAGTTTAACTATTGCATGAACAATACTTCAACTTTCATTATTCATTAGGAAGATTTCTGTACACAAAATAACAGGTGTCATTTTAGCCATTAGAATAATAACAGAATAATCAAGGTGACTTTAGCTGCTTACTCTGAAATAATTAGAGACATTAAGTGAACTCTCATGTGCTATGTCCAATAATTCAGTGTGTATAAAACATTTTTTAAAAAAATCAGTCACCTCTTCGAAATGTAGTGGTTTAATATCACAATTATACCACACCAGTCAGTAATGTTTTTTCTTTATTAGTGCTACAGTGCAGACAACAAACATAAATACAGGAAGTCTATATATCTACTGTATATATACATAGGGGATGCTGGGGATTACATGCAAATCAATGATGTTTTATGATCTCATGAGCAGTAGATGAAACCATGCAGTTATGTTCTAAACAGACCTAACACTGTTACAAACTCTTTAACTAACAAGTTTGGTGTATCCTTGTGCTTGCTAGAGATTTACCACATATGAGAACAAAAAAGTTCAATGCAATGGAGTGGTGGAAGTAGCCATTTTTGATGTCATAAGTTATTGCCTCTAAGAGTGATGGAAATGTTGACTGAACAAGCATAGACATATTTGTCTACACTGACATCACCACATCAAAGGGTCATCATATCTGAATGGGAAAAAAGTCAGAGCACACATATACTTTTATATATATACAAATTAATAAATTAATGCAGTAGCAAAACACTTTTTTATTACTGTTTATTTTATAAGGTCCAAATAACAAAACTGAGAAAATAAAGGGTCAAATTACATTATTTGTGAATCCATAAGTAGTATGTCACCAGGTCAGGAGTCGGTTTCTACATTTTACCTGGACTGCAGTCGTATCTCTGCCTCTCCAAACAGCAGGTCTGGGGTTAATACATCAGTGTTGGACCTTTTGCCATACCTGACAGATGGAAGGTGACAGAAGAAGTTTAGCTATGAAGAATGTTTTGTCTGGCCAACACTTTTTATGCAATTATTCACCATTCAGCATTTATTACATCCATTTGAGTTTATTCATGATTTTGTTCAATGTAAATATGACAAAAATGGCCATTTGGCACATTCTCTGTAAGGTTTTTCAGTGTCTTGTGTGTCTGTTTTTTGAAGACTGAAAAAACATAAGTATTTTTCATAATCAAATATTATTAGAGTATTTTTTTCTTCTGTCAAGGAACCCAATTAAAATAAATCCGCTGCAGCTTTACATCACAGCTGGCACATCTTTGCACTGTGAAAGAACTGCGTCAGACAGAACCTAATCTGTAAGGCAATGAGTGGAAGGCTCTTAATTACACAATCAGTGGCATATTCTTCATAGATTAATACCAGTCTTTGAAGAGTACACTGGCAAGACAAGTAGCCTAATTTTTTTACAGAAGCAAGAATCACTTATGCAAAGAATTTCTTTTCCATTGCTTCCTCCAAATTCAATAAAAATTCTTTTAGCGCTGTTGGTTATCCTGCAGCATAATAAGTCATAGTACAGTGACAGCAATTCATTCAGTAGATTACAGTCCTTCAAATGACAACATTTGATAAAGGATGTAGGAGGAGTGATTCATATTCAGAATACAAAACACTGTGCTAGCATGGGATAGCAGGCTTATATGTTCCAAAGGTTCCTGGGAATTATGCACATATTGTGTGTGTATGTGTTTCTGGAAACATTGTGCACTGGGCATGTGTTGGTTTAGAGGACTATATTAAACATCTTATATCTAAAGTCTATATTACATTTTACAGAACACAGATGGCTTCCATGCAAAACGTCCTGTTTCTCAAGATGCAACACTAGACTTTTTCCATACTTTTCCCTTGTCCATAAGTCAGGGAAAGACAATCTGCACAGCTCACCTCTGCCTCGTTATGAGGTTGATGTAATGTCTCAATGCGGAGTAATACTTGGCTAGTTCCTCAACAGGTGCGTCCTCTCCTGGGTTCTCCGGCTTTGTTGGATATCCTTCAGCCAGCACGCCCAAACACACAACAAGCAAAATGCACGCGGCCCAGCCGACACACACGTTTGCACAAGGACGCATCTAAAGTCAAACCATAACGAGAAACACAGATGTCAGAGTAACTGAGAAATAATAATTAATAAAAAAGAACATTCAGTAAGCCAGTAGAAATAACTCAGTAAACAGGTTTAGAAGGAACACACACACACACACACACACACACACACACACACACACACACACACACACACAAACATTCTCGTGAAAGTTTAATAGAATCTTTTGAAGAGATTACAACAGGAAAATGGGATTCAAATGAAAATAAAACCATTAAAGGGATTTGGGTGAAGAACAAAAAAAAAATATGCGTGCACTGTAATCACTTTTTCGTTTAAGACACTGAGGATATCTGTAGATGAGTGTATAGCAAAAAGTGCAGTGAAGTGCACAACTTTTTCACTGAAACATTTTGGGAATGGGAAATAAAGTATTTCACCTTCTGCGCAAGCAAAAAAAAGTGCTCTTGAAGCCATCATGTTTTCTTATATATGTACATTTTGTTTTACAATTGAAAGTATTTTTATGTAATTGAAGCTATTAATCGTCCAATAATGTGGTATTCCATGATGTTTCATGGTGTTTAAGATGATTTTCTATTTCTAAACTGACTTGCATGTTCTTGCGTCTTTCAAAAATTCAAAGTAATATAAGTTAGCATCATTCTGATTAATAAACGTCAACGCTTGTACGTTTTGAATACGTTTTGCATACATACATACATATATACATATACACACACACACACACACACACACACACACATATACACATATATATATATATATATATATATATATATATATATATATATATATATATGGCTCCTGTTTAATGTTGGATCCAGTTACTCACAGTTAGTTGATGTTCTGGTTGTCTTCTCCCCTTCTTCAGCTCCTGGGTGTAGAGTTGAACACTGTGAAGCTGGGAGTCGTGCCTCGTGGGGGCTGATGGTATGTGCTGGGTTTATATAGTATAGCGCGGATCGTGCGGTGACGAGAACGCGCTCCATCAGTACGCGCGCGCACACGTCACTTGTCGTTTACGTCGGTGTGACGAGCTTCTAGAAATGGTTACTACTTGGATTAGACTTTTTGCAAAGCTTTTATGTAGTCAGATAGACTAAATAACAAGCTAGCTTGTATTTGAAGCAGCGCATGAAAGAATAAGCTTTGACGCAGATCCGATTATACTCTTATAGCTACTCTGAATGCAGGAAAAAAAGGCTCGTTTAAAACCATTTGCGTCGGGAACCCTGTACAGCATACATAAATATAAATATAGATAGGCCTATACATTATACTAATTTTGTTTCAGCTTTTTTTTCAGCAAACGTATTCAAAATGCACAAGCGTTGACTTTTATTGATCAGAATGATGCTAATTTATATTGCTTTGAATTTTTAAAGACGCAGGAACACACAAGTCAGTTTAGAAATAGCAAATCATCGTAAACACCATGAAACACCATGGAATACCACATTATTGGATGATTAACAGCTTCAATTATATAAAAAATACTTTCAGATGTAAAAGAACATGTATATGAAGAGTTCTATTGCATTAAAAATACACTTAAATTTAACATTAGTGGTAAATTACAGTTTCCTAAAGTATATAAATCTCTGTAGATTATGAGAATAACTTGCCCATGCTAATAGAAACAAAGGTTTTTTTTTTTTTTAAATACTCAAAACTCCAAAGCGAAATACCTCATCTGTGAACCATAATGAAGGCAGTATCATGGGTTTGGGAATTTGTTTTTAATCGATATATAACTGCTGTCAATGAGTCACAAGCATCTGAACTGTTCAGATCTAACCAAATTCCCCTGAAACCTACTGAATTACAGAGCAAGACAATAAACCCATAAACACTCATGACACGAGTATGGAGGACCAAAAAGTGAAGCAAAGATACCTTGAATCCAGTTCACAAATGAGTCACAGATATCATGCAGTTGTGCAACCAAATACTAAACAGAAAACTTTTGTTTAAGATGACGAGTTATTCCTGAAACAGAGGAGACTATGGATAAAAAGCCTTTCTTTGTCAGCAGATAAACACAGGTGTCTTTCAATGGGACAGATACAGTTGGTGTGTCTTTAAAGTAGTTTTATAATTACATGCTAAGAGATAAGGTCAGATATCCTGTCACGTTTTATTATACTCGAATATTCCCTTATTAAGAATGTGTAATAGAATAGTCCCCACAAATGTGTCTTGGATCACAGCTCCTGGGTTCGATCCTGAGCTCAGGTTACTGTCGGTGCAATTTTCAATTTTTATGTCCATAAACATACTGTACTAATCTGCCTTTTGTTGTGGGTAACTGTGTGAATGTGTGTGTGTGCTTTCCATTGTCATATGACTATGTTCACTGTGAGTCATGAATGTGCATCCACACTGCTATCTGTGCTGTGTTTGGGAGAGGGGAATAATTAATCCGTTATGCTGGAAATGTTTGAAGCGCAATACAGATACATAATATTTGATTTTAAAATGAACAGTATTTTACAGTAATTATGTTTATGATTGACATACAATATCTTATGCTTGCCAAGCATGATCTCTCACAGGATTTCTTCAAATCTGCAGAGTTTCGCACCAACCTCCAAATTTACCTGCCTGTGATTTTCTAGTAATTCTGAAGACCTGGGTTAGCTTGTTCAGGTGAGTTTGATTAGGGTTGGAGCTAAACTCTGCAGGACAGTGGACCTCGAGGGCCAGATTTGAAAGAACCCTGCTCTATCATGATTGGTACAGGTGTACAATTGGTATGTGTGCATAGATTTTATCCAAATATGGAAGTACAGTGTTCAGTTGGGTGTTTTAATGATGAACAGTGTTATAAACAGAGCTGTGGTGTTGTTTCATCTGTGATAAAAGCAGTAAGTGACTTCTGAGCTGTTGTCAATTAATGATTTTATCACAGGAGTGACTACAGCTCAGAAGTCACTTAATGCTTTTATCATTAAAAGCTCAAGTCAGGTAGCTATTATTTTGAAATGACCTCTCATGGAAATAAAGTAATTGGTTTAACATAGGAAATGGTAACAGGAAATAGTTGTGAAAAACTGAATTTGAATGTCTTATGCCTAAGTGTATACAAATCTTTGGGCTCAATTGTAGATCATTATAATTGACTTAAACATAAATTTCTATTTTCCTTTTGAAATTGATTTACTAGAGAGGGAATGGGTTTGTTCATTTGTTTTTCACATATTGAAATGACAAAGACACTCATAAGATCACATCCCTTCAAATGGCTATGCAAATTTACTCTTAGCAGAATGTTAAATTTCACTTACAGTGTGTGTATTGTGTTAATTAATGAAGTTAACTGAGTATCCATTAAAATACAACTGAAAGACCAATGGAGAAGATTAAAAATAAAAGTTATGTACAATGATTCTGGAACCAATTGTTGAGATGCCTTCATAACAACATGCCAAATTCAGCATTTTGAAGGCATGTATTGTCAAGCAAGTGTTTAATACTGGACAGATTTATTCACTCACTGAGCACAGCTTTGTGCCATTATAATAGCCTCTGAATCAACTGTCAAACACTACATCATGGTGAGAGCAGAGCACCGTTATTCCTGTCCACAGAAAACAGGAGTAACCACAGGAGTACAATTATGCTAAATCAAATCTCTGCCTCTCCCTCATCCTACTTGATCTGCCTGACCTACTGACTCATAAGGTTTTTACTACTAGAGGGAATGAGTTAAGTGATTTGATTGTGTGTTTGTTTGAGACAGGTGAAGTAGTCTTCACATAAATTGAACCCAATAACATACACGGAGATGCAATTACATACATAACATCAAATCAAACAGTCCAATGACATTGAAATGTCATCTTTCAGATGAGATGCTTTCTGCTCACTTGGTACACACTTCTGTAACCATGGAGATAGTTGTGTATTTATGTATGTCTGTTTTTCAAGAAACAAAAGCTTAGACTACTGCTCAACTTTCACAATTTCATACATGAGTAAGGGCCTTTTTCAACATACCAAAATGTGTCAGAACGAAAAATAAATTACTGAAAATGAATAAATGAATGAATGAATGAATTAATTAAACTTTCTTCCTACATTTAATTCTAATTTTGTAAATGTTTAATGCAAAGCAAGCAACAACAAATGCTGTAATCCTTACAAGTAGCGAAACTCACCACCAAATGTTCCTACATAGTGATATTACTCAGAAAAGCTCAGACTATAGCAAAATATTTGTTACAGTCATCAGTTCTACATTGTTACAGGAAATCAGAACCATAAAAGTAAGCTAATATTGGAAGAATAAGCAGCTTCAGAGCTGCTTATTCAGAGCTTCAAATACATTATACTATTATATATATATATATATATATATATATATATATATATATATATATATTATTGAGCACCTGTTTAATATAAGACCCTATATAACACAAATGGTTATGTCTGTTACATGCAGAGATTATTATATAAACCTGGGTAAATGTGGTTGCTGTTGCAGACCTACACAGTCACCAAGAAAACAAAATCTTGGTATCATTAATAACAGAAAGCAAACAAAAATAAAAGAATTAAAAAATGTAAAGTAACTGAACTGCACAGCTTTATACCATTTACAAAGGAAAACATCATCTGCATTAAAAATGGAAGCTAATGCAAACAAATATTTACAAAATGTGCCAAGTATCTCAGAAATACTCATTACACACCAATTTCAGTGTGAAATTGCAGTTTCCACCTAATGCAAAAGACAGTAATTCAGTCTGATTTTGAAATTACCTAGAGATTAAATCCCTTTATATGCACCAATTTGATGTTGTAAATCCAATTAGATACGTATGCGCTGCCCTAGATTTTTAACACATACAGTCACATCCATAAATAGTTGAACACTGAAAAAAGTTATTATTTTCACCACAGTATAATGGAGTTGAAATTAAATAATGAATAAGAGCTCAAAGTGCAAACTTTTTGTTTTAATTTGAGGGTATTTACATCCAAATCCAAACCTTTTTATATGTGGTTCCCCCGAAACAGTACAGATGGACAATGACCCGAAGGATATACTTCAAAAGCAACTTAAGAATTTTTCAAGGCAAAGAAGTGGAATGTTCAGCAATGGCCAAGTCAGTCATCTGAATCCAACTGTGCTGCAGTTCACTTGCTTAAGGTAAAACTGAAGACAAAACACCCCAAGAAAAAGCAGGAAGTGAAGACAGCAATGGCCTGGCAGATCATCACCAGGGAAGAAATCCAGCATCTGGTGATGTTTGTGGGTTCCAAACTTCCGGCAGACATTTACTGCCAAGGATTTTCAACCAAGTATTAAAAATGACAATTTAATTTATAATTATGTTAGTTTGTCTGATTACTTTTGTTTCCTTAAAATGGCCACATATAAAAAAAGTACTGTGATTACTACTCCGTTTACCCAATTTGGATGTACATACTCTTACAAAACTTTTTAAAATTTGCATATACTTGTTTGTAAAGGTGCTCATGGTACCTACATTACTACTAAAGAGGAACGGAACTTGAAGAGGTCCACATTTATTTCCTTAGGACTTGGCTGAGTTGGTTGGTATCAAGAGCAAAAAGGCACTGACTCTAAAGTACAGACCCTCCACACATGTTTTTTTGTTTGTTTGTTTGTTTGTTTTTCCACACCATTCTGTGTAAATTCTAGAGATGGTTGTATGTGAAATTCCCAGGAGATCAGCAGCTTCTGAAATACTTAAACCAGCCCATCTGGCACCAACAACGATGCTACAGTTAAAGTAACTGAGATCACAATTTTCCTTATTCTTATGTTTGATGTGAACATTAACTGAAGCTAGCTCTTGACAGGTGTCTGTATGGGTTTATGCATTGTGCTCCTGCCACATGATTGGCTGATTGGATAACTGCAATTAATCGCTTTTCAGAAGCGATTGGAGATCATTCATTTTCAATGAGAGCTGGAGACTTCCGGAGCGACATGAGCGATCGTGGGCGACTAGATGTTGGACAAAGTTGAGAAAGTTTAACTTTATGCAAATTGGAGCGACTTGGTTAAGCGAACTACCAATGGGAGTGAAGACAGTGGAGCGCACGTGATCCGTGATCCGCCATGCTGCCTGCGGGTCCGAGCTGTTCTGTGGACCCGCACAGTCCGGCGCTTGTGCTTTCACCGCAGAGGCTATGAGCACACACTGCTGCTCCTTCATCTCGTAGGATATGATGCATATATACCCAGGTGAATTTTATATACAGTCGCTCTCCTTCCTGAATGTTTAATTTTAGCGGCAGGAAAACCGGTTTGTTGTCAAAAGGTGGAATTCTACTTGCGCCACCCACCGATAAAGGTTACTATGGCAACCAGTAGTAGGCACATATACAGGTACTTCATAATACAGCGACGGGAGACTTGCAGCGAAAAAAAATGGTTGTGTGTATGTATGTATGTATGTATATATGTGAACGTAGCTTTAGAAAGAGTGGCAGTAAACCGTTTGGGAGCCGAAAGACTCGGCTCTTATTGGTGAGCTGAACCAAATGATCTGACTCACTAAAAAGACTCGGAATTGTCATCACTCCTACCTGTTATACCGACTCTGCGTCCATTCTTGGCTTCTGATTGGGCCATACCGGGCTTTGCTTGCGTATTATTGGTCGCTAGGTATTCGACTCGGTCCTGTCCCCGCCCACTGTGTTCTGCAGAGATTCCATTTTAAAAACTTGTGTGTCAGTACTAGGAAGTAGCCAAGGACACTGGCGACACTGATTTGAAGGCGAGGTAGAAGTATGAAACCTATCCTAGATGGAATATCCTTGGAGGAGTAAATGATGATGATGATGATGATGATGTTAAAAATAACAAGAAGACTTTAACACAAAAGCGCTTCAGGTATGTTTATGTAGCTTTACCTAGTCCCAGGGAAACTTTCAGTTCTGCTTCAAAGAAATTAGAGTAATCCTTTTCACACATTGAGTTAATAAAATGAACTTAAATGTGGGTAAACTCCCCGATGTTACGCCATGTAGGCTACTTTGCTGAAATAAATAGAAATAAATAAATAAAAACTAGTGTAAAATTGGATGAGGATGCCGTTGTAGTGGCCTGTGTTAAAGGTGTAGGCTGCGCCACGTAGGCTGACCGAAACTACCTGTAAAATTACTTTGAATAGTTCAAAGGAATCTTGTAAACGCCTCTGTTATTTGTGTCGAGGTGTGTTTGTTTTTCTCTCGGTTGTTCCAGAAGAGCTGGATAGAGAGACACACACAGGTCAGTCCAGGACCAGTGAATTTCAGGTGCTACTAACTTCTGCTCATTTTCCCGCATGCCTCTAAGGAAACATAGACAGACATGTGCCTGAGGTCAGTCGTAGAAACATCCATCACATCTGTCAGCCATGTCACTTTGGGCAAATATTTAAAATCTTTACAGAGCTCAGAGAGAAAGGTTTAATGCAGTAGGAGACCAGGTAGCTATCTACTTTTTAGTTTTTAAGGTGCTTGGTCTCTGGTTTATGGCTGGATATAATGCAGGTTACTGAAAAGAAGAGTGCAGCTCTGTAACAAAGTTTTTATGAAGGTATTATTGGAGCAAAACAAACGAGCACCTGTGACTGGTATTTGTACTTGTAGATTTTTTCTCTCTCTCTCTCTCTCCTACAAACGCATCACAACAGTTACACCTTCTCAGATACTTTGTCGCAGATGCACAAATACTATTCTGTGAATCACAGATTAAGAAACTTGTAAACTCACATTTTTGCTGCAGTGAATATGTTGTAAAACATTCCCATGTGCATCAAAAAAAGTCATGGACAAATTTTGCACATCCACAGATCAGTATGTGAATTCATGCAATGACAGTTGCACACTTGTAGAATCTTTTCTCACGAATACACTACTTTTTTTTCTCCTGGATATTTTTCTACCACAAACACAAGTCAGTAACTACAACTGCTTGAATTGGCTGCTATGAGTCTCAGATACTGTTTTTTTCACTCACAAATGACAAGTTCCGCAAGCTCTCATTTTTACACCACATATCTCTATGGAATATGGAGCAAAAGTGATTTGTGCATTTGTAGAGCCGGGGGCGGGCACTGTTCAGAGATCAGAGAACTTTTGGCCAATCAATGGAGCTCGTTTGTTCACCTGTCCCTTAGCGCCTGAACGAGGAAAGTGGGGGGAATAAACCCCTCCAGACAGCCTTGTCTTCCTGAGCTGGCATCTTGATGTTTAAGGTATGGTTTTTTTTCTTTTTTTCCCCTGATATCTCACACCATAATACTTATGCTTACCTTCATAGGATAGCAAGCTAACTTAACAGTGTTTTAAACATGAACCTGAGGCATGGTTGGCTCCCATGGTCCTGGATCATGCAGTTTAGCCTGCTGAGTCCTCATCAGTCCATGTTGTATGGGTAGAAAAGCAGTAGCTGGAATTTCTACCCCAGGGGTTCCCAAACTAGGAGTCGTGACCCCAAAAGTCATAATCTTCTCCTTTGTTTCATTCATTTATTTTACAAATTAAAAACACTGGTTTGTACTATTGACATCACACATGATGTCCTGTTGACTAATATTGTTTTTTATGATTAAAAAACAATGCGAAACACTGCATGTGGCCCGAGAGCCTAGGTTAAATCTTTTAGATTTAATAATTTTATGCACTTTAGTTTAAAAATAAATGCACTTTAACAGCCAGGTTTATTCTTTGCAATAAACAATATAACACGGTGCTGTTTGGTTTGTATTTATTTGTTTTGCCCTCTTGTGGACTGTTGATTTAAATATAAATAAATAAATAAATAATCTGTTGTTCACTAGTATTTTCCTGTAACTGAAATAATGTCTTTAGAATTCAAATTCAATTAGAATTTTGGAAATAAATGACAATTATAATAATTGGCATAAAATGGTCTTAAAATGAAAATAATCGTTTATCACAATTATTTCAGGGACAATATATTGTCCAACAAAAGTAGTTATCGTGACAGGCCTAGCTGAGTGGTTAAAGTTCTTTTCCAGTGACTGGAAGGTTGTGAATTTTATTAGGAATGGCCACGAGCCACTGTTGGGGCAATGAGTAGTATCATAACTCATACCTGATGAGATTTGCGTATGGATTGTAATTCTGCCTCATTTGTAAGTTAGTATAGATAAAACCAAATTACAAATGAACACAAGTCTTGTTCACAAGGGAACTTCCTTTAAGCTTTTATTAATGATTAACAGCAGTTATATAAGCTGGACATTGAATATGTGTTTTCACATGGGAAGTGTTATGTAATAAGTTCAGGTCATACCTGAATTCACTTTCCCACATGTTTGTTTAGTGGATAGGATATCAGTGAGAACTCCAAGTAGGAGTGCACTCTTGGCTTATGCCCTGCGCACTCGCTTCTTATACACATTTCAGAAATTGGTTTCTAAGAAATCCTTGTATACAAAACTGTTTTGTGTTTACATGATCTAGTTTCTTGAACTCACACTCACCCATGCACTGTAGTAAAGTGAATCTCATTAAGGAGTGCTTAGTTACATGGTAACAACACTTCCATAAATGAGTGCTGTAATTTAAGATCAGACATGCTCTGTCTAACATTTTTTTTTTTGTCATACCTCATGGTGTTAGCAAGTCCTTCAGCAACCATTATGTTATATTTCAAGTCAATAGCACACAGTAAAATAATGAAATCATATACCTATTACCTCTCGTGGTTCAGATTTGGGCATGTATGTGTGTGTGTGTGTGTGTGTGTGTCAACTTAAGGTTGATTTTCTTGATTTTTGTTGTTGTTTTTTCCCTACAGTTCATTTATCTTGTATAGCTGTAGACAAGTTGCATTTATGAGAGAACCTTACAATGTTTTTGTTTTTTCTAATGATCTGCCAAATGAAAATGTGTTGCAGTAAAAGCACGTGCCATTTGTCCAACTTGTCCAACACATTCTTTGTTGCAGGAAATTTGTGAGGGACTTTGACCAACATAGCTCAATGTCCTATATTTTTTTCTTTACTTTCTCACTTCGTGTTAAACAGTCACTTACACATGCCAACACACAAATTTTTTTTGCATAGCAGTGGGAACATTTGATTTGTGTTCGGTTTAAGCATTACCGTGTTTGGATTTGTGAAAGGCTTAAGCATGATCATGTTTATACCAGAGTTAACAGATTCTTATACTTGTGGGGATCTTGCACATGCTTTTGTGTGTGTATGTGTGAGTGAGAGTTTACAGCACATCATATATTTTGGTTTGATGATTCACATCCTGAATATGACTCTGAGTAGTGTGGAGGAATTGTCTGACTGTCCCCTCTATCAGTACAGACATTGCAACACTGAACATACAGATGACTTCAGAAGCAGAGATAAACGTTTACAGCGTATTATCGGTGCTAGTTTAAAGTAGGGTTTAATATAGCCAGTTAGATATGCGTGTAATTTTTAGATGTAGAAAGCAAAGCTGTAGAGCACAGGAAAAAGATTGTACTGGGAGTTCGGGAAACACACACACACACACACACACACACACAAAAACACACACTTGCAGGAACCATCTTTGAACCATCTTTGCCTGCTGGCATGGCATCTGATTACTGTCCTTCTCTGTTTCTCTTTCTACCATTTGCTATGGTAATGGCTGTTTAGAGACTTTTCTACTGTACAAATATGGACTTGGAGGAGCAAAACGTGCCATCAGCGACAGAGACGACATCGCTTAAACTCTCTCCCATGCCTACATCACCAAGTGTGACATCAGATGAAAATAGTCAAGATGCTGAACAGGTAAGGTGGAAGTCTCTCCTTCTTTACTGAATTTGGCACTCGATGGCTATGGTATTTATATAGCTGAAACTACAGTTCAGTGTGTCAGAGTTTTGGTTTATAGTTCTAAATATGACACATTGACAAACTACATATTAACAGTTTCCAAGAAAAAATCTTTCCCACCCCAGCCTTGAACTGGCTGACTGACAATGTTATCCTCAATCCTCAGTAGTTTAACCTGGGGAATCTTTGGTAGTGCCAGTGACATAAATTTAGACATGTCTTTTGGCTGTGTCTCTCTCAGAAAGGTGGCTGGGAGATAATGGAAAGCCTACAAGAGCCAAAGGGCAATGTGCAGAAACCAAACAAGCAAGAAAGCTTCCTGCTGAAGAAGAGAAAGTGGCCGATGAAAGGCTGGCACAAGGTTTATTTAATTTTCTTTCAATTATACATAGCCCTTTATCACTCACTAGGTGTATAAGTGTCAATGTCACAACAGCTAAGAGCCAAGGAGGGTCTCATGCAGTGCGATAGTTCTGCTAAAGACAAAGCTGCATGTGGCACTATCATGATTTGAACTTAGGATTTCTTAACAATAGGATAAAACCTTAGATAGCTGCACCACTCATTAGCCTGAGTGTTAAATCTATGATTTATGGACTTTCCCCCCCCCCCAGATGAGACGAGCAGAAATTATTAATCATTAATCCGTTGGTCATAATGAGAGAATTAAAAAAATGCTTTTCACCACTACCACCACTGCCATTTTTCATGGTTATTCAGTTATATTGGTTGTATGATGATACTATTTTACATTCTGAAACTCTTCCTGCTACAAGCGTTGATCGCAGAAATGTGTTTAGAAGTTTAGATTGAGAGACTGTTTTGTTAATCACACTTGCTCTGTATTTATTTTCTGACAGAGATATTTTATTTTGGAAGGGGGGATCCTAATGTACGGCAAAACATTAGCTGATGTGAGTATCTCACACACAGACACGTACAGTACATAAAGAGTACATAACAGTCTAAATGTACTGTAGGTATATAGGTTTTATATGTTTTAGGTTTTTGTATGTTCAAGGTTCTACTAAGGTGTAGATCTGCTGTTAAGGTGCAGAAACGTGTCCTGTTCCACATCCTGTTTCTGTTCAGTGTCGGTTTGTTCCGGATATAACGCAGGTTACTGAAAGAAAGTGTGGAGCTCTTTAGGAAAATTTTGCTCATATGATGAAGGTAGAACACGAGTCTTGAAAACATTTGTCTTACTGATTTTTTTCTGTCTCGCTGATTTCAACTGGCTCTCTGTATGCATTCAAATACAAAACCAAACTTTTGTAATGTAGCTTACATTTAAATTGAAAATGAAACTATTCCCTCTGTCACTGTTTTTATGTCTTTATATTAACCAACTGTCAAAGTGTGTAATAGTACCAATACAATCTAAACATAACTACACTGTGTTTTACTGACTGATGATGGATTTACCTGCCTGTGTCAAACATGCACATTGCCAACATTTTTACCGTATTAATGCAAGCATTTTAGAAGTGGGTACAAAAAAGAATGTTCTGGGGAGCTAGGGATCGATTAAATAAACATTTCTAAGACTTTGAACACTTTTCTGTCTGTCTGTTGTTTATGTTAAGCTGAAGAAGGGGAAACTCCGCGGCCGCATTGACGTTGGTCTCTCTGTCATGTCCATCAAGAAAAAGACCATGTGTATTGATCTGGACACAGAGGACAGCATTTACCATCTAAAGGTAGCCACACACACATACACACTGTTACTAACACCATATTTATGGCGCGCACACAAAGTGACTATCCTCTTCTTTAATATTGTTTTGGTAGGTAAAGTCACGGGATCAGTTTGATGAATGGGTGTCACAGCTACGAAATCACCGCATATTCCGTCAGAATGAGATAGTAATGGATCCTCAAGAGCACCATCTACACTCAGACTCTGCCTCACTCAGAAGGGTACTTACTTCCTCACAGTACCGCTGTTTGTCCTCTCTGTTCAGTCATTGCCTGCCTTAGGACTAGTTTACCATATATAACCAAAATAACTGATATGTAAGGTATAGAACATGATGGTTCATGCTGTTTACAGTGTTACAGGATTACAGTGTTTTAGTTTTGAAGAACAAACTGTCATACTTTTTAAAGCATTTTTTAAAAGCATTTTTTTTATAGCACGAAGTCCTCTGTACACAGATTTTCCTGGAGTGGAAAACTTTATAATTTATATATAATTTAATTTTTTTTCTTCTTACGTGTACAAATGCCCTGAAAAATATGTAGAACATGATACAACTAGATGTTACTCCATGAGCTCAGCACAAGGCCATGTGGCTGATTAAACTCGTTTGGGAAATAGTGTTGCAGGCCATAGTGCTAGTTTGTGTTTACATTAATTAGTGGCGTTGCTCCTGGATATGTATGTAAGTATGTAAGTAGGCACAGTGCCGTCCACTTATATTGGCACCGTTGATAATATGAGCAAAGAAGGCTGTGAAAAATTGTCCTTATTGTTTAACCTTTTGATCTTTTGTTACTTTTTTTTCACAAAAATACTCTGCTTTCATGGATATCAAACAACTGCAAACAAAACACAGGTTTATAAAAATGATCTTTGTTCAATATAGGTGTGCTATTGGAACCCTTTTAGTCAATACTTTGTGCTACCTCCCTTTGCCAAGATAACAGCTCTGAGTCTTTTTGTGAACAAAGGATCAAAAGGTTAAACAATAAAGACAATTTTTCACATCCTTCTTTGCTCATATATACCAAGGGTGCCAATATTAGTGGAGGGCACTGTGTGTATGCAATCTTTGTAAAGATTTTAATGTTTGAATGTTCAGCTTCACATAATAAATAAGTAGGTGTGTTTTCATCACTCAGAGAGCCAGATGAGGCAATGCTTTGGATGAACAACCTTCATAAAAATGTATTTAATGCTAGCTAACTCCTGTGCAGATAATGATACTAATACTGAAGCTTACATGCTCATGAGAGCTAATTACAAAGAAAAACAAGAAAGCAACTGCACTCTTGACCATTCTCAACAATCAGTATGAGCCAAATTTTGCATTTGTATAGTATTATAACTTGGCTTTCAAGCATGTGAATGGTCAAGTGCACTAGAAATTAATGTCATGAAAATCCTTGCTAAACCCAACCTTAGTTAGCATGCTAACACTAGTTAAACTCTACGAGCCACCATAGGTACAGGGGCAGAGCTTTGTGTACATGGGCAGGAATGGGGGGCAAGCTGAATTAATTAAAAATAAAAATTAATTAAATGTAGTTGAACTCCACCTAGTGAACTTCTAGAGATCTAATTTCTACAGAAAGCTTCACCATATCAATGATTACACCTTTTTTTTTATTAATTAACATGGATTTTAAATCCATTTATTACTAAGTTTAGAATATGCGAGTGTCCTCTATAACTTAGCTGTTACCATAAAACAGTAATGTATTAAAGCAAGTGCTTTACTGTCAATACTGTGCTGTTTTTTGAATAATTAGATTTGAGAATTCAACAGTGCTGTGGTATAAATGATGATAATGTGGTAGATTCACATTAGTAAAAATGATTAAAGGTAACAAACCCCTTTTGAATGGATTTGAAGAAAATGCATTTCTTCTAGGCACAACATTGCTGTTATACTGAGGGCTTGTTTCTGTTTGTGACCTAATTTCTTTAATTGCAGGGCTATAGTTAGAGGATCTTTTTCATATAATCTGACATGGAGAACTGGCAGTCTGTCATAGAATAGATTATCTCGTACAGTGTGCCATAATCATTGTAAAGACATTAAAATCACAGCTTTAGTCACCTCACTTCTCTCTACCATTCTCTCTCTCTCTACACAGCGAGCTGTTCTTTCTAAACAACCATCTGTCCTATCAAAGAACAGTTGGCTACAGAGCTCAGAAGACATGAAGAAATGCTATAGAGGTATGAGCAACACAAAGCAACATGTACCTCACTGTACCTTTTTCATCTTTTCATTAGCCTTTCTTATGTTGCTATACCTTAAACCTTTTCTGATTTCCTTTCATAGATCTGTCAGAGTGTGAATCATCTCTGCTAGAACTAAATCTGCTGTTGAAGAATATGGAAGTATTGCATCGCACTTTCTCTGCCCCTGCTATAAACACATTGCAGGTTGTGTATGCATACCTACTTCCCTCACATCTGTTCATAGGTGTTTCCTCCTGAGCAGCTTGCATGCTGTCTAGCATACAGTCTAATTCTCACTGTGCTTTTGCCCTGACAGACTGAAGGTCCCAAGAAAGAAAAGAAAAGAACAAGGAGATGGAGGTCCAAACATTACAGAAAAAATAGCAAAAACATCATACAGGTAAACTAGACAGTTATATTAGCTGGTGCAGCAGTGTGATGGGTTCTTACATTTACATTTATTCATTTATCAGACGCTTTTTTCCAAAGTGACTTACAAATGAGGAAATACAAACAAAGTGAAATATCAAGCGGAGAACAATACAAGTAGTGCTACCATGCAAGATTTTTTATTAAGTCCTAGAGAAGCAAAGTGTGCAGAGTAGAGGTGTAAGAGCCAGTGTATTTTTTTTTTTTTTCTTTTTTCTTTTTTTAAATAATGTTGGAGTTGTCAGGTTAGGGGTTAGTTAAATGCTCATGGAAGAAGTGGGTCTTTAGTTGTTTTTTGAAGATAGTGACAGATTCTGTGGTCCGGATTGAGGTTGGAAGTTCATTCCACCACTGAGGAACAGCTAGTTTGAAGGTTCTGGAAAGGGACCTTAAGCCACGCTGAGTAGGCACTACTAAGCGCCAGTCGTTAATCGATCGCAGATTGTATGAGGGAACGTAAACCTCAAGGAGAGTGTTGTGGTAGAGGGGTGCTGTTCCGGACAAGGTCTTGTACGAGAGCATATCAAGTTCTTGAATTTGATACGGGCAGCTACAGCAAGCCAGTGGAGGGAAATGAAGAGGGGTGTGACATGGTTTTTATTCATAATTGTGAATCCAACAATAATCTGACCAACTGAGTCTCATTGACTCAGGTTCCTGGCTCACCTTCATCTGCTCATCTGCATGTTTCAAACCCAAACCTGACATATTCTGAGCCTTGTTGTCCAGAGTCACATCTAGACACGCCAGATTCACCCATTGATGCCTCGCAGTTACAGGAGGACTTCTGCAGGATGGCCAGTACTAGTGAGTCCTGCAGTTTTGTTTTTTTACTGTGAAGAACAAAACAGCAACAAGAACATTTTACAGTACCCCCCTGCTATTTAATCAAACTAGCATTCAACTAGAGGTGTTAAGTATATGTTTCATTTCTTTCACTCTCAATCTCTTCCTCTGCCACATTCTTTGTCTCTCCCTTTAGTGTGTGCCACCTTGAAATCTGCATACACTTCTCTGTGTACAGAGAGAGACAGAGTTAGATGCACTCTGGAATTAAAGAGCGTTCCTGATAAGGTATGTGACTGATGTATGTGTTTTGGTATGACAATAATAATGAAATGTATATTATAAAGCTTTGCTTTCACACACAGTGAAGTATAACAGAAACCTGCAGAATACCACCACTGGTCGATTTTTACTGAAATAAGCCATGAGCAAAATTTAAATAACACAGTATAAACGGGCCACCATTTGCAGTGGTGGCTCAGTGGTTAAAGGCTCTGGGTTCTTATCAGAAGGTCAGGAGTTGAACAAGCTATCACCGACGGGCCCTTAGGCAAGGCCCTTAACCCTCAATTGCTCAGTTGTGTAAATGAGATAAATGTAAGTCGCTCCTGATAAGGGCATCTGCCAAATGCCATAAATGTAAATGTAATAAAAGAACTATTGTGTAATGTGGGTAGTGATTTGTGACACATGAGTTTCTGGGTCGAGTATTGAATCAGATTTTTTTCCTGCCTTCATGTTTCATATGATCCTCCAGGACATGACTGATGGGCCGCCCCAGCACCTCCTGCAACAGGTGTCAAATGAAATGCGAGGCTCAATCCCTGAGTCGCTGTCGGAGTTTTTTGATGCGAAAGAGTACCTGCTTTCTTCCAGCTCCTCTGAGAATGAGGTCAGAGGGTGGTAGAGTGATTACATCTGCAATAATAAATATGCAATAAGAGGGCAGACTAAAATATGTTGCTTGCTGTGTCTTCATTTTGTGTGTGTTTCGTGTGCACAATTAGGTCTCAGACAATGACTCCTGCTTAAGTGATGTGAGTGATACTATTTCAGTGGAGCTCTGCAGCAGCGAGGGAGGGATTGAGAAGGACAACACGGGTAAATCAACCACACACACACACACACACACACACACATACATACATGCGTTATCAATATCTCTCTATGATCTATATAATATGTTGTTAATTTATTTGTGTGTGTGTCCAGACAGAAGCATGGTACAACGGCGCATAAGGCTACCAAGTGCATGTGTCAGTGGGGGTGTGAATGTGTGGAGCATTCTCTCAGCCAACATTGGGAAGGACCTCTCCAAGGTGGCGATGCCAGTGCAGCTCAACGAGCCAGTCAACACACTGCAGAGACTCTGTGAGGAGATGGAGTACTGTCACCTTCTGGACACAGCTGCACACACGCAGGACCCACATATGCGGATGGTGAGAACAAAACTGAGATATTCACTCACTGGTCACTTTCTTAGGAACACCATACTAATACAGTCTAGGGTCCATCTGCCTCAAGGTTTCAGGTGTTGTGCATTCAGAGTTGTTTTCTGCTCACCACAATTGTACAGAGTTATTTGAGTTACTTTCTGGTCAACTCACACCAGTGTGTCCATTCTTCTCAACAACACAGCTTTTCCCCTGCAGAACTGCCGCTCACTGGATTTAAATTTTTTTTTTTTTTTTTTTGCACCGTTTTATGTAAAGTCTGCAGATTGTTGTAAATGAAAATTCCAGGAAAATTGAATGAAAATTCAAGCAGTTTCAAACTGGCACCACAGTTGAAGTCACTGAGATAACGTTTTTCTCAATTTCCCCTGTTTGATGTGTGCATAAACTGATCTTGATCTGCTCTTGATCTGTGCCTGGATAATTTTATATATTGCACTGCTGCAATATGATTTTCTGTTTGAATGAGCAGGGATGCAGGTGTTCCTAATAAAGTGGCCAGTGAGATATGTGCCCATTTCGAGGGGCATGGGCAGGAAAAAATTTACCATTCATATACAGTGTTTTTGGAAAGTATTTCGGCCCGTACACTTTTTTCACACTTTATTGTATTATATATTTAATTAGGCTAATTATAAGCCATTAATCAGCATTAATCAGTTGTCTATGGGGGTGCTTCTTAGCGGTAGAGACAGGGAGACTAGCCAGAATTGAAGGATGGATGAATGCAGCCAGATACAAAGAGGGCCTTGAAGAAAACCTGCTCCAGAGTGTACACCACTTTAGACTGGGGCAAAGTTAACCTTTCAGCATGCCAACGGCCTGAAGACAATTCTGGATGAAATACCTTGTTGATGAGAGAGATCAGAGGAGAATGACCAGACTAATCTGAGTTGACAGGGAGTCTATAGTAATTCAAATCAGCAATCTTTATAATAACAGTGAGCAGAAAAGCATCTCAGAATGCAATGTTCCTCAAATATGATAAAATAGTATTGATGTGCGAAACAAAGCTGAGATCAGAGTCGACTATTACACACTGATTTCTAACCTCTGTTATTACAGATAAAAAATTACATTGTGTTTAAGTCTGTGTGTGTGTGTGTGTGTGTGTGTGTGTGTGTGTGTGTGTGTGTGTGTGTAGGTGTACGTGGCAGCATTTGCAGTGTCTGCGTATGCATGTACTTTCACCAGAGCGGGGAAAAAACCCTTCAACCCTGTACTGGGAGAGACATATGAGTGTGAGCGTCCAGAAAAGGGCTTCCGCTTCATCTCTGAGCAGGTACAACACTCACAAGCCTACCCACACATATTGTTTTTTGGTTTTTTTCTTACAAGTATTTACTAGGTCACAAGTACTTGCTCATACACGTTTTCCCATTCCTCAGGTAAGCCACCACCCTCCTGTGTCTGCATGCCACTGCGAATCCAAAAGCTTCACACTTTGGCAGGGTGAGAAGAAAACACACACACACACACACACACACACACACACACACACATACGCGGCCAAATTATTGATACCCTTCCAAAAAAAAAAAAACCTCAAAATTTATTATTTCACATTGCTTTTGTTTTATGAGTGAAGACATTACTACAAATAATAAAACGGGTGTGGGTGTAAAATATTGGGACCGTTTTTAACTTTATACTTTGTAGTATAACCTTTGGAAACAAAATTTGCAGTCAAGCACTTTCTGTATCTGAATAAGATTTCTCTACTTCTCAAGTGGTTATTTGACCTACTCTCCTTGAGCAAACTGCTCCAGTTCTCTCAGGCTCGCTGGGTTACTTCTCAAAACTGAGAGTTTCAGCACATGGGACTGAGATTAGGACTCCTGAATGCCACTTCAGAATAGTCCATCGTTTTCTTATGATCAGTTCTTGGGTGCTTTTTGAGGTACGCTTTGGATCATTATCCTGCTGAAGGATCCATGATTTGCAACTAAGAGACAGCTTTTTGATAGTCTTCTGACTCCATCATGCCTTCCACAGATTCAGTGTACCCAGTGGGGATAGTGTTCTTTGAAAGTGTTGTCATATTTCATTCTGTAAATATATGGTTGGTGTGATTAACCAAAAAGACTGTCTTTGCAGTATGCAGTTTGGTAAAATCCAGTTTCTCTAAAGAGGTGGGGCAGTCACAGGAATATCAGTCTCTTTGGAGATTGTCTTGTCTTTATGATGACCATGCTTGGCTATTATCTTATTTCTAACCACCTATGACAACTCTCTGCTTTTCCTTCTCTTTTCTGTGTTTAATGTGATGCACAGAGTGACACAAAGCAGCAGCAGGAGTACTTCTATACAGTAGTTTCAAACTGGCTGATTGGTTTATTTATAAGAGTGAAGACACCTGTATGTGCTTGAAGTTTCGCTAAAATATCATTATTAGGCATGGGACGACACACCAAAGCCACGATAAGAGACAAATCCCAATACAGGCTTCACAAGATGATCTTGGGATGAGAGGATATTGACACGAGATAATATAGACAAAAAAAAATTATTTTATAATTAGAACAAATCAAACCAATGCAATATGAATACATTGTTTTGTAAGACAAAGTACATCAGGACTTAATATGGAATTATTGATAATAGATTGGGCTTCAAATAACAAATTAGTGTCATCGCTGCTCCTTCTGTCTGTCATCCACCTGAAGTGCACAAGCACATCACACTTACCAATTTAATTGTACAAATGAGGAAAAACAATCATGGTGGGTTTTTCTGTATATTTCCTCATCCCTCAGAAATTAGTTTCTGGCTACACCACTACCAGCACAACACACCGTGTGCTTCTGAATTGTTTTTAGATGAGAGTGTGCAGTTGAGCAGTAGTGTGCTATAGGCCATTTCATTATTATTTTTTCCAGATTTTGCTTCCTTCTGATTAGCTTAAATCTGGACTGTTACATAAGCATACTTGGAGGCAGTTAGGTTCCCACTCGCAGACTTTGTGCTCTGTATGCTACTATCTCTGGTGCTGTGAGATAGTGTATAAGAAGAGTTCACACTGTACGATTTTGGCCATAATTCGGTCGTCTGAGACAAATTTAGAGAATCCTAAAAGATTCCTATAATCCTAGGCCAAAATCTGTAGTCTTTGATCACTAGTTTGACATACTCCGATTAACGGCCGTTGCGATCACTTTTTTCCTCCGATTAAATTCTGGAAGTGTCAGAAGATTTGAGTCCTGTAGTGTGGCTTCTCCTACTCTGTATGAGTCTTCTTGTGTGTGTCCGTTTTTCACGTCTTGACTGTCGTACAGTCTGACATTAATGACAACTGAGATCCTACAGTGTGACATGGATTACAGCGGGGATCATGTTCATACAGTCTGACAAGCAAGAGTCGCAAAGGACTATTAAAATACTGTCTCACCAGTATTTTGTACACTGATATTTTAGAACAGTATTATGTCTCATATTTCTTAAAGCTTCTAAGGGGTATCAATAATATTGTCTAGCTCATTTTAGAATACCTTTGTAAAATAAGCAGTTTGTTCCACTGAAGAACAAAAACGTGCATTTATGAATGACAAAAGATTGTTGTGTGTGATTTTTAAAAAATATATATTTATACACACACACACACACACACACACACACAAATGTTACGGTAAAATATGTTTAGATGTAAAATACAGCTTGGTCTTTCTTAGATGTCCGTTGGAAGAACAAATTTTGGGGCAAGTCCATGGAGATTGTCCCAGTGGGAACCACCCATATTGTGTTGCCATGGTAATCAGTCTGTTTCCCCCTACTTATTAATCAGTCCTCTTTCAGTTGTGGGTTTTCCTCATTTTCATATTTCTCTGTCTCCCTCTGTCTAGTTTTGGGGATCATTACGAGCTGAATAGGGTTACTTCCTGTATCCATAACCTCCTAAGTGGTCAGCGCTGGATAGAACACTATGGTGAGATGACCATCAAAAACACAGCGACTATAGAAGACAGCAGCATCTGCAAAGTTACCTTCCTTAAGGTAAAACTGAACTTCTTATCTGTTACTCAACAATGACCTACTATGCTTACATAGAAATTCATTCATTCCAGAAGGTCTGGTTGAACTTTAGGTGGTTTAAGTGTAGGGGTGCTGTACTACAAATTATTATTATTTATTATTATAAATTATTTTGTGGCCAGAATTTTTGTAGAATAGGGTGGAAATACTCATGAATTAAAGTTCTTTCACCACAATGGATTTACTTTGAAATAACATAAATACAAAAAATATTGAAAGTGAAGCAATGGTATGTGTATGGTATATGGTATACACTGGTCTAAATAATTTGACTATTACTATGCAAGAGCCATATCTCCCTGCAGTTTCTCACTGAAGCTTAGCAGGGTTGAGCCTGCCCAGTACCTGGATGGAGGAAAGCTAAGGTTGCTGCTGGAAGTGGTATTGGTGAGGCCAGCATGTGGTGCTCACCCTGTGGTCTGTGTGGGGCCTAATGCCCCAGTATAGTGACCGGGACACTATACTGTAAAAACAGCACTGTCTTTTGGATGAGACGTTAAACCGAGGTCCTGACTCTGTGTGGTAGTTAAAAATCCCAGGACACTTGTCGTAAAAAAGAGTAGGGGTATAAGCCCGGTATCCTGGCAAAATTGACCCTTCTCTATCATGGCCCCCTAATAATCCCCATGTCTAAATTGGCTACATCACTCTCTCCTCTCCACTAATAGCTGGTGTGTTCTGGGCGTTCTGGCGCACTATGGCTGCCGTCGCATCATCCAGGTGGATGCTACATGCTTAGTGGTGGTTGCTGAGAGTCTCTCCCCCATAATATGTAAAGCACTTTGAGTTTCTAGAAAAAAAGTGCTATATAAACGTAAGGATTATTATTGTAGTATTATTATTATTATTATTACTACAATGCATTATCAGAACCCCAAAGCAACACCCTAACCCTTTCTGGTGGAGCACATTAAAACAAATATTTATCTTTGTATACATTAGGCTTGTGCGATACTGACCCCCCCCCTTAGACTCACTCATCACCATTAATGTTATTTGTAAAGTGCTAGATTTGACACTTCGTTGTCTGGTTATTGAACCATTCTGGGTCAAATCTTTGTTTTTGCTCTATTAACAGAAAACTGAAGGAGTCTTTTTGAGTTACTTTGATTGGTGACATCCTTAATAAATATAGTGAACCTGTAGTAGTATGTAGTCAAACATACACTCACCATCCACTTTATTAGGAACATTCGTACACCCTCAAATTCATGCAGTTTTCTAATCTGCCCATCATGTGGCAGCAGAGCAGTGCAGAAAATCCTGCAGATATAGGTCAAGAAGAGCTTCACACTTTTTCCACATTCTGATGTTGATGTGAACATTAGTTGATCTCTGTGACTTTAACCATGGCATGCTTTTTGGTGCCAGATGGGGTGATTTGAGTTCTTCAGAAACTGCTGATCTCCCTGTTTTTCACACACAACAGTCTCTTTTTATTTTATTTATTAGATGTTATCTATTTGTATGTTGTTTCTCAGTCCAAGTCTAGAAGTTTAAACACTAATGATGTAGAAGCGGTGGTTACTGATTCAGAGGGGCATGTGGTTCACTCACTCTTTGGTAAATGGAATGAGGCCTTGTACCTTGGGGACCCACCCTCAGCCATCTGCATCTGGAGAGCCAGTAAGTAAATAATGGGATGTTTGATTATAAATCTGTTTTAAAATAATATGTGTACTGGTATCATTTGAGAGAATGATTTATCTATTGAAATTCTGAGTACAATAACATTAACACGTTGTTGTTTTTTTGTGTGTGTGTGGATGTGAACAGACCCCATGCCCGAGGACTATGAGCAATACTATGGCTTTACTCAATTTACTATTGAACTGAATGAGTTGAATGAGAGCATAAGACCATTCTTACCTCCAACAGATACACGTTTCAGACCAGACCAGAGGTACACACACACGCACAGAATTTAGAACTCCTGTAACATTTTGTTTTGGCAATAACATGTGGTTAACATAACTGTTTAAAAACCAAATAAATATGCTTGCATTGGCTTACCAGTCTAGTTTGAAGGGTAAACTTACATGCCTTGATACAGCTTTCGAAAAAGTAAGGTGTGTTTTGAAATGGCAGTTTGTTTAGCAGAGGTAGTTGGACAAGAACATTTGTCCATTTCTCCACTTAAATGAGGCTTGATGAATGTGATTAACAGTGACATTTCAAAATATAAAATTAATTTTTGTAGTTTAATCTAATATTAATGTTATTTCTAATATTAATATATAAAATAAATGAAAAACAATGGAGGGTGAGTTTCTCTCATGGCCCCATTTGTAAGCGAAAAGACCCCAAGTTTTGGAGCCCGTGATCTACAGGGAGGGTTCAGTTGAAAATTAATTACTGTGTTAGCCCAGTGCACAAACACCACATCTGACATCGTTTCAGGTTGCTGGAGGAAGGAGATGCTACTGGAGCAGAAGAACAGAAAGAAAGGATAGAGTCACTGCAGAGGGAGAGAAGGAGATTACTACAAGAGAACAACACGTCTCACACACCCCGATTTTTCAAGTATGTAACCAATGCAGTTTTTATATTAACAGTGTTTTTATTGTTTTTTTTTAAAAAAAAGGTGTTACAATGTGAGCACACCATTGGTGAATATACACTCACTGAGCACTTTACTAGGAGCAGTATACTAATATTGGGTAGGGCCTCGCTTTGCTCTCGAAACTTTGTGACATGGATTCCACAAGATGATGGAAACATGCCTTTTATATTCTGGTCCATGTTGATATGATTGCATCACGCAATTCCTGCCAATTTTTCTGGTGCACTTTCATGCCCCGAAAACCTCCCGTTCTACCAACATCCCAAATGTCTTCTATTGGATTCAGATCCAGTGACTGGGACCTGACGTGGTCTTCTGCTGTTGTAGCCCACCCACCTCAAGGTTTTATGTGTTGTGTATTCTGAGATGCTTTTCTGCTCACCACAGATGTACAGAGTGCTCATCTAAGTTACTATAGCCTTCTGTCAGCTCAAACCAGTTTAGACATTCTACGTTGATTTCTCACATCAACGAGGTGTTTCTGTGGACAGAACTGCCACTCACTGGATGATGTACTTTTATTGCACCATTCTGTGTAAACTGTAGAGGTGTGTGCGTGTGCGTGTGCGTGTGCGTGTGCGTGTGTGTGTGTGTGTGTGTGTGTGCGTGTGTGTGTGCGTGTGTGTGTGCGTGTGTGTGTGCGTGTGTGTGTGCGTGTGTGTGTGCGTGTGTGTGTGCGTGTGTGTGTGCGTGTGTGTGTGCGTGTGTGTGTGCGTGTGTGTGTGCGTGTGTGTGTGCGTGCGTGTGTGTGTGCGTGTGTGTGTGTGTGAATCCCAGATCAGTGGTTATAGAAATACGCAAGCCAACCCGTCTGGCACTAACAATCATGCCACAGTCAAAGTCACTGACACACACACAAACATTTTATTTATATATATATATAATATACATATAATATAATATAAAAATTTATAATATTGATTGAAAAGCTAATTTTCCTTATAGTTTTGTTCAGGTATATCAGCTTTATTAATAGGCACTGTTTCAAAGATGATCAAATGTTTGCTTGTCCAAATATGTCAAAAAAAAGCAACAGTTTCCATGAGGTGTACTTATTTTTTCACATGACTGTATGTGTCAAAAGAACATATACATTTCTCTCGCTCTTTTTTAAAAATTTTTTTTATTAGGTGGTCTGAAGATGACTCATGGATCAGCAATGGCACTTATTGGCACTTGAGGGAAAACCCCGGCTTCAGCAAACTGGAGTTCCCTGTGCTCTGGTGACCAGACTGGGACTTTCCTATCATTACTGTGGTTTTTTCTAAGACCAAATATGTTTTTTATTCTGCTACAAAGACAAGGGTCTGATACTAACTGCTGACTAGCCTTGTTTGGCTTTTTTAATTACAATGATACATGTCCATTTACTTTGCAAAAATTCCATAGAGAAACCTTATTATGTCAAAAATCATACTGTTGTTTGTGTACAAATATTGCTTTTTTTTTCCTGCATACAGGCATTCATACAATTTTTTACAGTTGCTGTGAAAAGGAACCACAAGTTTATTGGTGCCATCAGCACTGTGGTTTCCTAATGGAGAGAATTACTGCTGGGTGATGTCAGTGACTACACCATCACAAATTCATTCAAAGAAGTCTTCATAATACAGTGACTTTCACATAATTTACCAATAATATACTGCTGCACTTTCAAATGATGTTATATGTGAGTTTGTTTGTGTTTGTCTAAGTCATCTAAATGTAACAAGAGATCAATAGGCATGTCAGTGCCATCGAGGTCATTTTGTTGCTTCAGTGATTCTACATGCCTGAAAACAAAAATATTGAAGCAATAAAAATGCAGTGTCTTGCATTTTGTATTACTTAGCAGTTGTTTTCTCGTTTTTTTTCTATTCTTCTGGTGTTGGCATTGCAAAAAAAAACAAAACCCTTCAAAAGGTATAAAATATCCCCATACAGATTCTTTTTTCTTCTTTTGTCCTGGACCATGTGAATTTTTACCATGAAACTATGTAGTCCTATCTTACAAATATTCATTCACACATTCATTCATTCTCCTTCCACTTTTCCTGGTACACTATACAATGCAGTGATATTTTGTAACATACCTGACACTGAAGTACCATATATAACCATAGAGGTTTATTAGTGATATCACAGTTGGGATCTGACTCAAACCTTAAGATTATTCCAGCAAATCCCAAATACACTAATTACAGTTTTGCACATTTAGTTACACATTTATCAGTACTGAGTACACTTTTTCCAAACTCTTTATACAGTTCTCTTTACCAACATTCAGCTTAGCGTAGCAGTTAACTTCACATCCAAAATGCACAGAAATAGCAAAACACCATATATAGCAACCCAAGCTCAGCACTGAACCATGATTGGACTATCTACCATCTATGTGACTGTGCTACTATATATTCAGTAGCTTGTACATGTAACATGTAAGGAAGAAGATTGCAGGAAGAAGAATCCTTTGTCAGGCTTTCCACAACTTTTATTTCCTCTTTTATTTTCCAATCTATGACATTCTGACCCACACCACACTATGAAAATCACACTTCTCCTTGAGTTGTGAAATCACCTTGTCCATTTGTAATTATATTCACATACACTGTTCTCTGAAGACACAAAAAGCAGCTGCTTGTGCATCTCTCAGTAATGGCATGCTATCAAGGTCCTGTAATCCATATGTTAAATTCTGCATAATTAACTAAAATAATTATGTTCAAATGGCATACCCATGGCAATCATGGTCACTTGGTCTACCTCACTGGAAACACCAGCCTTAAGTAAAAAAACAAAACAAAAAAAAAAACACAGCTTCCTCTTTCAGCAGTTTTTCTAAATTTAAGTCCAGGTCAGCCAAGATCAACGGATGTCTCCAGCTGAATAATCTTCTACAGTCAACTTCACATTTATGTTATCCATTATCAGCAACAAATGTAACTTTTGTCATTTTTAAAAATACAATATGAACTCACTTTTCACTAATATAAGTATTTAAATCTAAGGGGAAAAAGTGTCAGGAGTATCTATTTGAATAAAAAAAACTATAACTGCTGATGTCCAGGGATGTTCACACAAAACGGTCTCAAGTATTTACTCAGAATGGTGCAATAAGGAAAAAACATTGTCAGTGGCAGTTCTACAGATGGAAACACCTTGTTGACGAGATAGGGTCAACGGAGAATGGCCAGACTGGTTCGAGCTGACAGAAAGGTATAGTAACTTAGATAACCACTCTGTACAATTGTGGTGAGCAGAAAAGCATCTCAGAATGCACAACATGTTGAACCTTGAGATGGATGGACTACAACAGCAAAAGACAACGTCGGGTTTGACTTCTGTCAGCCAAGAACAGAAAGCTGAGGTTGCAGTGAGCACAGGCTCACCAAAACTGGATGGGTGAAGACTGGAAAAGTTGAATTTTAATTCCTGCTGAAGCACTCAGATGGTAAGGTCAGAATTTGGCACCAACAGCATGAATTGATGGACCCAACCTGCCTTGTGTGAACAGCCCAGGCTGATGGAGGTGGTGCAACGGTATGGGGAATGTTTTCTTGGCACATTTTGGGCCAGTCAGTCATTGCTTATTGCTGACCATGTGCATCCCTTCACGGCCACAATTTACCATCTTCTGATGGTACTACTTCCACCATGATAATGCACCATGTCAAAAAGCAAAAGTCGGCAAACTGGTTTCATGAACATGATAACGAGTTCAGTGTTCTTCAGTGACATTCCCAGTCACCAGATCTGAATCCAGTAGAACACGTTTAGGATGTGGTACAGGAGATTCACAGCATGAAAGTGCACCTGAGAAATCTGCAGGAATTGCGTGACGCAATCATGCCAACATGAACCAAAATCTCAAAGGGATATTTCCAACATCTTGTGGAATCCATGCCACAAAGAAGTGAGGTTGTTTTTCGAGCAAAGGGAGGTCCTACCCAGCATTAGTATAGTGTTCCTAATAAAGTTCTCAGTGAGTGTATTTTCTTGATGTTTTCCTTTAAACCTAATGTTTGGTTCCACTAACTGCGGTATGACAAAAGTATGTTCTATCACATTATTATAAATAATGTTCGAATGTAAAGCTTGAGCTATAATGATAGGTCGTCTCATGTTCATTTTGAACGAATCTTTTATAGGACTCGAGAATAACGAGTTGTCTTAGAGTGTGATTCGTTAATTTTTGTGTCCTTTCGCGCGTTAGTAATAGTAACGTTAAAACCGCATAAGTAAGCTAGGGGAAAAGAGTCGTGCCTTCTTTTGTCACGTGACCGCTACTCGGCTCAGCATCTTGCAATCAACAATACTAATGTAATGTTGCATTTACTTTGGAATTATGATAAAATTATCAAAATACATGTGCAATAAACACTTTCGGGGAAAATAAAAAAAAAAACACTAAAAAGTTCCGTGCTGTTCTTGTTGGTTCTGTTCTTTAGTGTCAGTAGACTAATCACCTGTTTCCTGAACATAGTGTATGCGGCTGTCACGTGACCACGAAAGGCACGACTCTGACCTGAACACATCATTTCTGTTTCTCATAATTTCTCCTTGGCTGCATTATCATTGTTTTCCTTTTTCGGAATACGATCATAGTTTGCCTAAGTAGACGTGTTTGGAGAATTTGGCAACTGAAATTTTAATGTGAACATCATTTTAATTTATTCCTGCTCAAATGAACGAAGTGACTTGAAGAACGATTCGTTCATTTTGCTGAACGAGATTCAAAGTCAGTATGATCCGATCTTTCCATCACTAACTGCTTCATCGGGGAATTAGAAATGAAAAACTATTTCTCATGCTGTCTCCCACCGCCTCCATGTTGATTGGCAGCTTGAACATCCTATAGCTGCTTGGGAAAGTGTGATATTTGACCCTTTCAAGAAGTGGGCGTGAACTTTTCATCATTTACTTGGAAAGAAATCAAGTGTGTCTCGTCCTGTGTGAGAAATCTGTAGAAAAGAAAGCAGCTTGTTAGAGTTATCGCTTGAACTTTGAATCAGTGTAAGAATAAGAATAAAATTGTACCAAGTACATATGACAATATAAAGATCTTGAATCGTGGAGTTGCGAATATTATATTAATTTTTTCTACGTCATCATCAGAAGAACAAGAACAAGAAGAAGGGGACCTGTAAATACAAGGTACAGTACTATAGCAGTATTTAAGTATTATGTACTCAATTTGATTAAAGGTAATTAGTCAGTTGAATTCATTAGTTTATAGCCTATTATTATATAGTATATCTTTAATATCCGAATGTTATTTGTTTATTTAATGCTAGTCCTAGGCTTTGATCAGGTCCCTTGTGGTTCTCTTTCACTTTATTTCTCCCCGGAAAAGCACTCCAGCGGTTAATTACGCTATGTCTATGTTTACCTCATGCAGTGTCTGGGCGAGGTGTGTTAGCTTGATCATCAGAGACTGAGTCCAGATCACAAAAACCTTTAAAAATGTACTTCTAAATAGAGTTTTTTTCTTGCATGTGAGGGCTAATTGCTTAAAAAACGGTTAAAAATTGAGAAGAAATTAAGGGTTTGGATTTGATGTACCATATAATCTGCACGTGAATAATCCAGGCTCTGGAATGTCTCAAACCAGCATCATATCAGATACATCAGATCAGCTACGGATGCCAGACTGGAGGACTGCATCACTGCATTTGAATTCACAAATCATCAAGAATCCCTGCTGAAAAACATAAACAACAAAACAAAACAAAAAAAACAATAGAAACCCACATAGAATTTGTAATGGTTTTAATGCTTATAATGGGAATTTTATTGGTTTTAATGGAAACTAATGGTCCCTGTGGGTTCTCTACTGGTAATTTGTTGCCTTCTATTGGCAGCATGTTATGTCTAGTGGATACCATTAAGGGCCAATAATGGTAATGGTTTTAATGGTTAGCTGATGGGTTACGGTTAAACCTAACATTAAACCATTAGAATTTCTGTGATGGTTTCTATTGTGTTTTTGTCAGCAGGGATAACATGCGATAATGTTTACATGTCTACAATTAGTGCATTGTGGATTTACAGCCAGAAGAATCTGAATTTCAAACCTTAAACTATCTTTGCTGCCGTGGCCTACATGATGGAAAATCCTCAAAACCTATAATACAATGGCAATTTCACGAAGGAGCATTGAAAACGGTTAACTACTCAAAGTGACTGAGTAAATTTTCATAATCTGGTTGCAAAATCATTGCTGATGGACCCACTTCATATGAACCACAATTTGCTTCTCAATGGTACAGGTAGTAAAACATGAGAAAGTATTAAATTTAAAACGAAGGCAATGACCGAATTCTGTCTTGATATTAAATGATAAAAATGATATTATCTGGTTAAATTTAGCCTACTTCAATATTCTTATGACTCAACTTGTCTAGGCTGCAATATGAGTAGGGAAACAGACATAAGGTTAAAAATAAATGAAATGACTGAATTTATATGCAGTAAGAAAGAAAACTGTTCTAAGTTGGAAGAATAGCCTTTAAATCTATGAATGATAAATGTTACTTAGTAAGTTTGCCAGTAAAACACACATTTTTATAATTATCAAAATGATCAATAATCAGGGATTCTTTCAAGTTTTGTGTGATAGTTTTTCAGTTTCAACCTCCTTACTGGTTAAAAAAAAAATCGGCATATATCCTTTTTCCCCCTCACATTAACTGACTGTGTGAGCTAAATTGAGAGCAGAATTGAGAGCTGTCAGCCAACAAGACACGAGTATTTCCACGTATTTTCCTGTAAACCCTGTCTGATTGGTCTCGCCTCAGTTCACTGAAGATAAAATACAACACTCCGTTCACTGAAGATACAAATTTACAATACTGCTGTCTTCTTTTACTGACATTGGTTTTCGTAGTGACAAACTGTTCCAAGTGGAGAATTATGCGGGGCTAAAGAAAAAATCTTCCTGGCTACAGCCCGAAATGCACAGGTCAGGTTACACTTCTGGAATGTATGCTATATAATCAACCAAATGATCTGCATTTAGTTTCCAGTCATTTTGGTTTAAAGCATCCAATCAAGTTAATCAATGTAAAAAATAAACAATCATGCCAGTTCTCATGCTACACAATGCTGTCTCTCTGTGTCTGTCTATCTGTGTTTGTGTGTGAAATGGGAGAGGTTCTTTTCATATTGTAGAAAAATTCCACATAGTAGCTTAGAGGATTTTACCTTTTGAACCAGGTTATATAATAGCTTAGTCTCTGGGTTTCGGTTTTCCAGGTGAATGTAGTATAAGAAAATAGAAAACATATTCTCCTAATTAACCATGGATAAGCAGAGTGATTATGTGTAAAAATACCCCAGACCAAGCCATTTCACCATGTGTGTTGGGTGCAGATGTTTGAAAGGGTCACACGTAACCTCCTTCACCAGACTGACCATGATGGAACGCTGATTGCTGTTTCCCGACTAAATGATTCAGAAAAACTGAAGCTACTTGCAGTGGTGATCAAGTGTCCAGGAAAATGGCCCTGGCAAAGTACCAAATACAAACCCACAGACTTCACTCTCAATGACCTGCTCCAGGGAAAGCCTATTCAACCAGGTACCCACACAAAGTTGTAATAATGGGACTGCATGTACGTACACACACACACACACACACACAGTCCCTTCTGAAAGTATTGAACAGTAAGGCCAATACTGTTGTTTTCACTATACATTAAAGACATTTGTGTTTTAGATCAAAAGATTAATGAGATTATAGCTCAGAATTTCAGCTTTCATTTCTTCATATATACATTTAGATGTGTCAAACAACATAAAACATAGACCCATTTGTATCAGACCACCCGATTTGTATGTGAGCAAATGTATAGGAACAGATTAAACAGTATTAAAATAAATAAGACTTAATATTTGGTTGGATATCCCTTGCTTACAATAACTGTTGCATTTTCTTTTTTTGTGATGTTTTTCCAGGGTTGTACTGCAGTTTCTTACAGTTGTTGTTTGTATCGGGGGATTTCACCCTTCAGTCTTATCTTCTCATCTCTGTATTTCTTTGTGAATTCCAATCTGGCTTTCTGATTCTTACTGTTCATGAGTGGTTTGCATCTTGTGGTATGGCCTCTATATTTCTGCACTTTAAATCTTCTTCGAATGGTGGATAGTGATACATTCACCCCTACCCCGTAGAGGTTGTTGGCGATGTTACTGACTGTTTTTTTGGGGGTGGTTTTCTTCACAGCTCTCTCAATGTTTCTGCCATCAACTGCTGTTCCATGTCTGGTTGTTAGTACACCAGTGGTTTCTTTCTTGTTCAGGACATTCTAAATTGTTGTATTAGTTATGCCGAATGCTTGTGCAATGGCTTTGATAGATTTCCCCTCCTTTCTTAGCTTCAAAATGGCTTGCTTTTCTCCCCATAGACAGCTCTCCAGTCTTCATGTTGACATAATTTTAGCAACAAATGCCATCTTCACAAGTGAAATTGAAGGCAAAAACCAAGCGTAAACATTCAGAGTTATTAATTCTTTAAACAGTCAATTTAACAGAGCACACCTGGGCAGCAAGAAACACATCAGTCACATGTTCCTATATTTTTGATAACTTGAAAAAAAAAAAGCATGGGTTCAAACAAAATGTGGCATGTTCTAAGTTTAACACATGTAAATATGAGGAAATGCAAGCTGAAAATCTGATCTGGCGTCTCATACTCCTCTCTCTCTCATATATATTATTATTATTTTATGTATCTTCAAATACTTGTTTCCACTTACTATGAAGTCTGAATAGTATTTTTCTGCTTGTGCCTGTTCTGTTTTTCAGTGCTGGAGGAGAAGGTGTTTCTAAATAAATATAAAGCGACACAGAATGGCAATATTGCTGGATCTGGGGAGGTAGATATGGGTGGAGTCAGCATGAAAGCCGAGGGACGTGGAACATCCAATATTTTATCGTCTCTCGGGACACTTCTCAAGGAAAGCGTGATTATGTCACACTTTCTAAAAGACTCCAAAGACAGGTGACATAAACCATTAAGGAAACATCCAATGTACAGTGCCCTCCATAATGTTTGGCCGGGGGGGAAGGCTTTCCTGTGCCATGGTCTTTCAGATGCACCAATAGTCAAACACAAACAGTGCCTAAGCACATTGTAATTAGCATAATTATGGAAGCAATTGGAAACATCTGCCTAGTTGGATGTTTAGTTTGTAATTGGGTGATGTTGATTTGTTTGGGTCTTACAGGAAAGTGGACCTTCAGCACAATCTTATCATGCAGATACAGCGCAAAAATCAGGTCTTCACTCTAGTGAAACAGCGGATCTTCACTTCTTGTGACTGCACCATTAACTTCAGTGAACTGAAAGAAGGCAGCTGCAGCGCCTTAGTTAAACTATTCTGTCCTGCCAAGGTAGTTTTTTTTTTTTTTTTTTTTTACTATACCATATTATTCTATACTATACTATACAGTAAAACCCTTGTATCCACTGTTTCATTTACCATGGTTTCACTTAACCATGTTCTGAAAAAATTAAATAGAAAATTCCAGACATACAGTAAACATTTATCATTTAAATTGTGCACCATTTTGAGTAACGTGATGAAATCTCATGCAGTCCCACCCGGGACGTTTATCATCCCTTTATCATCCCTTTGTCCAAGGTAGAAAAGGTTGAAGAAGAAGGGAGAGTACAGTGCAATAAATATTTGAGAGAGAGAGAGAGGGAGGCCACATTCATATAGCTTTTATTATTATAATTGTTGTTCAGTCATGTGAAAAAGTAAGTACACTTCATGGAAATTGTTGGCTTTTTTGACATATTTGGACAAGCAAACATTTGATAATCTTTGAAGCAGTGCATATTCATAGAGTTGATATACCTGAACAAAACCACAAGGAAAATTATCTTTTTCAATCAGTCATTTATTCAACAGAACTATCACTAGATGTGATATTCTTCTGTGGGAAACGTTTAGTGCACTCTTGCCCTCAGAAGTTAGTATTGCCCCCATTTAGCAGAAACTTATTGTAGGCATTTTGTGTAATTGTCCACCAGGATTGCTGGAATTTTTTTTATCACTCTTCTATGCAGTATTCTTTCAGTTGCAAGATGTTTGAATGTTTTCTTGCATGTACTGCCTGTTTTAAATCCCCCCAGAACATTTCAATGGGATTCAAATCCAGGCTTTGACAAGGCCATTCCATAACCCTCCTGTTCTTCTTTTTGAGACATTCCTTGATGGATTTGCTAGTGTACTTAGGATCGTTATCCTGTTGAAATGTCCACTTTCAGTTCAACTTCAATTTTTGCACAGATGGCCTCATAGTATCTTCACACACTGTCTTTGATATGATGCAGAATTCATAGCTGACTCAATGAATGCAAGCTGTCCAGTCCCTGAGGTAGTGAAGCAACCCCAAACCATAACATTTCCACCACCGTGTTTCACAGTTGGTATGAGGTGCTTCTCCTGAAAAGCTGTCTTTAGTCAGCACCAAACATGTCTGCTGTTGCTGTGGCCAAACAATTTTATCTTTAATTCATCTGTCCAGAGCACATTATTCCAAAAGGCCTGGTCTTTGCCTATATGCTCGTTAGCAAACTGTAGTCTTGCAAAGGCTTTTTCCTATGCAGGTCAAATTTGTGCAGTCTCTTTCTGATTGTAGAATCATGCACTTTGACACCAACAGTTACAAGACTTACTAGCAGATCCTTTGATGAGATTTTGGGATTCTTGGAGACTTCTTTTTGCATCAGACAGTCTGCTCTTGGGCTGAATTTACTGGGATATCCAGTCCTGGACAAATTGGCAGTTGTTTGAAATCTTTGTAGAAGATTTTCCTTACAGTGGAATGATGTATTTCAGATAATTTAGAGATCCTTTTAAACCCCTTGCCAGACTCATTGGCACCCACACCCTTTCATTTTTCCCCTGAAGGACTTACAAAACTCCCTGCCGGGGCCATGTGTGTGCAGAATTTGCATGTTCTCCCCGTGCTGCGGGGGTTTCCTCCGGGTACTCCGGTTTCCTCCCCCAGTCCAAAGACATGCATGGTAGTCTGATTGGCATGTCCAAAGTGTCCGTAGTGTATGAATGGGTGTGTGAGTGTGTATGTGATTGTGCCCTGCGATGGACTGGTACCCTGTCAGGGTGTACCCCGCCTTGTGCCCGATGCTCCCTGGGATAGGCTCCAGGTTCCCCGTGACCCTGAAAAGGAGTAAGCGGTAGAAGATGGATGGATGGATGGATGGACGGACTTACAGAACTCTTTAGATCTTGGCATGATGACACCACACACCTCAATAGCAAAGGGAACACTAGATATGAGAGGGGTGTAAATTAGACAGGTTCCAGCTGCACTCTCTAAGCAGTCTCTAATCACTGGCACCCAATCTTCAACACCTGATTCTAATTTTATGGATTTGACGATGTGATAAATGTAGGATTGTACTTACTTTTTCCATGTGACTGATGTTTTTTGTTAATTTAATTTATGAAAATTAAACACAAAATATACATTTTATGTCATTTGATAGTGTATCACCTTTATGAATAGGCACTGTTTCAAAGAGGGTCAAATGTTTGCTTGTCCTAGTATGTCAAAAAAGCCAACAATTTCCATGGGGTATACTTTACATCTGGATTGCTGTAACACATCTTTGTGACCATGTATATTGTTAAAAATGTTATACAGATAAACATGAAATGATTATGCCTCTGCATACTGTATGTTGCATTCAGGTCCATCTGAACAAGAGCATTAGTCTAAAAAACACCACAGATGTTGCTATTGAGATCCCCCCACACACTGTGGTGGCCTACAGTGTCAGCGAACTGAACATTGAAAGTGATGGTCATTATGGTTAGTGGTGTATTATGTTTTTGTTTTTATTAGGAAAGGGTTGTACAAGCTTGCCTATGAAATATGTACACAGACTGTGTTTGTGTGTTCAGAAGTTGGTGTAAGCCCTGATGGGATTGAGGCAGATGACAGCATTACTCAGCAGTTCATTCACAACTGGACAGAACTGGACGGCTTATGGGCACCAACACAAATAAGTGAGGGATCTTCACTGAGTGCCCTGAATAATGGTATATATGGGGTCCATGTGTGTTTTCATGAAAACAGAATTTAATTTTTTTAGGTTGCAAAAATTGCCACTCCATGTCATTGTTGACCTAGACCAACAAGTACCACTTTTGTGTGTAAAACGCATGACAGAACTATATTGTGACAAGATCATCCAGAGTGGCTCTAAGAGGACGTGCCTGTATGTTTTTCTGTGTTGCAGAACTGGAAAGTGAAAAGGAGATATTGTATGAATTGACTCGTCTGCCATCTGAAACTCGATTCTCTTTGCTAAATCTCTTTCAAGAGATTCTACCAGACCAGACACTTCTCTCCACTTTAGAGGATAAGCTGGAGAAAATATGTGATGAAACGGTGTATGATTCTCACTCTTATTTGTCTGAAACATCAATTGAGCTCACTGACAAATTTTTGGATTTGCTACAGTCTGAGACAGACAATATGGACAGTCTACCCACAGCCCTCCGGCCAAATGGATCTTTGCCTGCAATTTCCAAACAAAACGGCAGTCAGAGTGCAGGTAAAGCAGGTAAATCAACATTAGCTACTTACAATACATAATTAATAGATAAAATAGATGTAGAATAGATGTGTATAAAGGTAAACCGTTCAAATGAATGTCCTCTCCTCTAAAGTGATTGATCAAAATGGTTTTACTTCAGCTAACACCAGCCATAATGGATCCAATCAGAGGCAATTAATCTTGACAGCTATGCACATGCTGATTAGTGCTGCTGAAGGTGAGTGAGATAATGTACTGCATACATATTACGATCTGAGAAGTTTCTTTGACTTTAAAGATTTACGATCTCATTCTGATCTCAGTTTTTATTTGTTTTTAGGACTGACGGATGATGGCCTCGCCTTTCTAAAAACCTGCTCTTCAGAAACAATTAATGCGTTAAGTTATTTAGTAAGTATAATATTTTTATTTGCCTCATACTTTTCATATAGAGTGGAAAGGGATAGTAACCCACAAGAAGCAGTTGGTGTTGCTGGGTTTTTTACCCAGCAACTAGAGTGTGATTCAGTTTCAACTAAGGCCTTAACAGATTCTGGTGACTAATAGAACTATTCCATGCCTTGTCAGGTAACTCAACTGACAGGTGTTTCCCAGCGTGTCCCCTTCAGTGAACTTCCCTTTCCCCTGAGGGATGGTGAGGTGCCCCAGGAGATGAAGCTGCTGTTTACTTCATCCAATATTATACTGAAGAGAGACAACAAAGAGCTGTATGCAGAGATAGGAAATGGTAGTAAAGTCCTTCCCCGAGTACTGTGTATTGTCATTCATGGCCTTGCATGCTTGAATGAGTCATGTGAAACAGATTGAGAAATCTGATGTGCATTAAGGATGAAATAAAGAATAAAGTTTTTTCCACTAGAAATTCAGTATTTCTAAATCATAACTTCAGAGACCCATAAAATAACAGGAACATAGACATAAAATAACAATATTTTTATATTATTTAATACAATTTAAATGATAAAGTAAAAATATATCTATCAGAATTTAACAACAAATATTATTCTTGTAATACACTGCTTGGTCAAAAAAAAAAGCTATGCACACTAAAATTTCATTGCACAACCTTTAGCTTTGATTACAGCATGCATTCATTGTGGCACTGTTTCAGCAACCTTGTGCAATGTGACATTTATTTCCATCCAGAATTGCATTCATTTTTGGCTGAGATCTTGTATTAAGAATGGGAGAGTCGCTCTGCGAAGTCGTCTCCTGCACATCCATAAGACTTTCAATGGGGTTAAGGTCAGGAGTCTGTGGTGGCCAATCCATGTGTGAACATGATTCCTCGTGCTCCCTGAACCACTCTTTCACAATTTAAGCCAGATTAATCTTGGCATTGTCATCCTGGAATATGCCTGTGCTGCCAGGGAAGAAAATAAAATCCATTGATTGGATAACCTGGTCATTCAGTACATTCAGGTACTCAGCTGACTTCATTTTATTGCCGCATAATGTTGCAGAGCTGAGACCTGACAAATTGACTCAACCCCAGATCCTAACACTTCCTCCAGAGGCTTATACAGTAGGCACTATACATTCATGTGCTTCCCTTCTAACCCTGATGCAGCCATCACTTTGGAATAGCGTAAATCTGACCTTTTTTCCCCATTTCTCCACAGTCCAATCTTTATGCTCCCTAGAAAATTGAAGTCATTTTTATCTGATTAGCCTCACACTGATTAGGCCACATAGCGGTTTAGTCCCAATCCTGTAAATTCTCCTCACATTGTACATGTGGAAATGCTCTTACTTTCACTATTAAACATGACATGAATTCTACTGTCAATTTTTTTATGACGTGACTTCACCAAGCATTTTAAAGAACTCCAATCATTCATTTTTCTGACCACATTCCTACCTCAAAGTTGACGGTTCACCACTTTCCTTTCAGGGACTTCTGCAATCTCCTTGTTGTTGTTTTCTTTGCTTGACGCAGGCCAATAATTTGCCCCTTCTGAAAAAGTAACATCTTTTCCACAACCACAGGATACGTTTTCCGACATGGATGTTTAAGAAATGAGAAGCTACTCACTGCATCAGTTAGGGTTAAAAGAATTGTTGCCAGCTGAAACATTAATTACTGCAATGATGATCCAATCATAGGCTCTTAAGTATTTGCTTATCTAAGTCTAAAAAACAACTTTTTTTTGGCTAGGCAGTGTATTTGTAATATGGTTTTTTTTCTTTTTTTATAAAGCCAGGAATTGTTAAAAATGATGCTTTTTATATATATATATATATATATATATATATATATATATATATATATATATATATATATATATAAATATATATATATAAATATAAAAAATAGCTGCTTCTTGAAGATATTTCAGTAGGTTAAATGCAATTTTAGTAGGTTATACTGCTCCAAAACTTAAATTTTCTGCTTGTGATGCATTTATTCATAATTTCATAGCTGACATTGTATAGGCCCCAAAAATGGGTTTAAAGACTTTACTGTTGTTTCAGAATTATGTTTTCATGACTGTAATTTTTTGCAACTTTGTAAATACTTTGCACTACTTTTTTTTTTTTTTTTTTTTTTTTAACTGAAGCATGTTGTGATTGTAAAATACAATACTTTTTGGCATTTACTGAATAAAATATTGATTCTATGTATTCTTGTATTGGTATCATGCATGTGTTCTGTGAGGTTTGTTATGATGAATTTCTCTCTTTTGATTAATTTATTGTGACCAATTGAGAACTGCTATTTTAAAAGAAGCATGCAATGTTGGTCTAATAAGAGGATTACTGTAACTGTTATTATAGTCAAACTATAATAATCTCAACCCATAATTCTATAGTCTATAATTTCTATGTACTTTTAATCTTTTGTTGGAGGACATTTTTAAACTGTTTTCATTTTAATCATTCAACAATTTGTTGGAATGAAGTCATGATTGGGACTTTCTAACTGGGTATTATATGCCTTTTGATGTCCTTTATTTAAACAGCCTAATGCTCTAGTCTGAGCCACTTACATGAACATGTTCTGGCCATACATGACTTCAATGCACTTAAATAGTACAACATACACAACTATTTATAGTTTTCTAGACATTTATAGGAGTTTACATCCCTGTATGTATGTACAGTCCCCTCTGAAACTATTGGAACATTAAGGCTGTTAATTGTGCTATACACCAAAGACATCTGAGATCAAAAGATAGATATGAGACGAGAGTTTAGGATTTCAGCTTTTACTTCCAGTTGCAATCAAAATTATTCAACCCCCATTGCATATCAGGGTTATTATCAAAATTGACTTTCAGCTGTTTGCAATGAACAAATCAAACAGAGCTTGAGCTGGAACACATGAAATACCTGAACTGGCTAGGGCCAGAAAATACATGAAATACCTGGACGAGGCAGAAACAGGAAGCCATCAACGGCTGCAAGCAGATTTCTGAGAAGGCAGGTTGTGTAAAACCCTTGAGTGACTGCAAAAGACCTGTAGCAAGACTTGGTGGCAACAGGCACTGAGGTTTCAGTGAGAACAGTAAGGCGCATACTAAACGCAGAAGGTTTCCATGCCAGAACTCCAAGATGTACACCACTACTGACCCCAAACACAAGAAAAGTCAGCTCAAAATCATATAAATAAGCCACAGAGGTTTTGGGATTCTGTTCTGTGGAACGATGAAACAAAACTGGAACTTTTCGGCACGATGGATCAGCGATATGTCTAGAGGAAGAAGAATGAAGAAAGAACGCTCTGTCCATAGTCAAGCATGGTGGTGGATTGGTGATGCTCTGGGGTTGCTTTGCATCCTCTGACAACAGAAACCTGCCAGTTGAATTCGGGGAAACCACTTGACACATTCGTTGTGTTGAACTATTTCAATTGCTTTTATTTGATTTGTTCATTGCAAACAGCTGAAAGTCTGTACATTTTTACAATAAACCTGATGGGGGTTCATTCATTTTAATTGCAACTGTACATCCAGATGTGTTAAACAAAACATAGAACCTTTTGAATCAAACCGTCCAATTTTTAGTCGAACAAAAGTATAGGAACAGATCAGTCTTCAAGTAAATTTAATATTTGGTTGTGTATCCCTCGCTTGCAATAACTGCATCAAGCCTGCGACTCAGTGACATCACCAAAATGCTGGTTTCTTCTTTTGTGTTGCTTTTCCAGGCTTTTAATGTAGCCTCTTTCAGTTGTTTGTTTCAGGGGGTTTCTCTCTTCAGTTTCTTCTTCAAGAAGTGAAACACTGCTCAGTTGGGTTAATGTCTGTTGATTGACTTGGCCAGTCTAAAACCTTTCACTTTTTCCCCCCCTGATAAAATCCTTTTGTTGACTTTTGTGGCTCATTTCTGTATTTTTTTGCGAATTCCAATCTGGCGCTCTGATTCTTACTGTTCATGAATGGTTTGCATCTTGTGGTACGGCCTCTATATTCCTGCACTTGAAATCTTCTTCAAACGGTGGATTGTGATACCTTCACCTCTGCTGTGAAGGTTGCTGGTGATGTCACTGACTGTTGTTTTTGGGGTTTCCTTCACAGCTCTCACAATGCATCTGTCATCAGCTGTTGTTTTCCTTGGCTGACCCATTCATTGTCTGTTGCTCAGTACACCAGTGGTTTCTTTCTTTGCCAGGACGTTCCAAATTGTTGTATTGGCTATGCCCAATGTTGGCAATGCCTCTGATTTATGTTTCCTCTTTTCTCAGCTTCAAAATGGCTTGCTTTGATCCCATAGACAGTTCTCTGATGTTCATGATGGCTTCAATCAATCTAACGGGACACACCTGGGTAACAAGAAACACCTGTCAGTTGCATGTTCAAATATTTTTGCACACCTACAAACTCGGTGGTCTGTTACAAAATGTGCTATGTTCTATAGTGTTTAACACATCAACATATAAATACTAGGAAAAGTACCACTGATCACCAACCCTCTTCCTTGAGATCTGCCTTCCTGCAGATTTCATCTGCAACTAAAATCTAACACACCTGTTTATGTTCATCAAGAACTTCTTAAGGCAATGATTAGATGGTCAGGTGGGCACGACTAAGGTTGGTGCTTTAGGAAGCTAGCTCTCCAGGAACAGGGTTGATGACCACTGTTCTAAACTCTCTTCTCATACTCATCTTTTGATCTCAAACCCAAATGTCTACAGTCTACAGCAAAAACAAATGAATTAGTGTTTTAGTGGACTGTATGTGAGTATGTATGTATGTATGTACTCACACATCTGCATGCACAATATGGATTTTACCGAGTCCTGTGTACATTTTGGTACTGAAAATATAAAAAACGTGCACAGATTATTATAGCAAAACTCACCACAGCAGTTTGGGTTGCACAACAAAGTATTGCATCAATTAAGTCATGTTTTTGTATTATCTCTGCTCTTCAAGATCACTTATGAAACACTGCATGCTCTGATGAAACATTGCTCTGTTTACATTATCCATACAGCAAAATTCTTAAAGTTTTCAAATCATTACAAATTTAATTTGAAATTAAATATTCTCTGTATTTATTGCTTCCCCTCAGAGATTAAGGAGTGATCAGCAAAATGCATGCATGCAGAATGGGGGGGGGGGGTGGGGGGGGGAGTGAAGGTTGGTTTGACATGGCACACTAAATGCTGTGGAACTAGCTGTAATGAGGTCAGTGTCAAAATAACCTCTAAAAGATCAACATAAAGAACAACATGCCACCAAACATTTAGCTAAAATTATAACACAGACACAAAGTGAATAAATTAACAGTATGTCACAAAATAGGCTTTATAAGACTATGTGTTCAGTGATACTGCTTTCGCTACTGGATTTGAAGGTGTACAGTAGGGATATGTTGCACATCAAGACACACCAACGGGTGTTTTTAATTCTCAATCCTCATACATAATAGAATAGATACTGACCTTCATTTATGCCACATACAGTGATGCTTGAAAGTTTGTTCTACATTTCTGCAGAAATATGACCTAAAATATCATCAGATTTTAAGTCCTAAACATCAAGTCCTAAAAGTAGACAACAAGAAGCTAATTAATCAAATGAGAAAGAAAAATATTATACTTGATCATTTATTTATTGAGGAAACTGATCCAAATGTTACATATCTGTGAGTGGCAAAAGTATGTGAACCTTTGCTTTCAGTATCTGATGTGAGCCGCTTGTGCAGCAACTAAATGTTTCCAGTAACTGTTGATCAGTTCTGCACATCGGCTTGGAGGTATTTTAGCCCATTTCTCAGTACAGAACAGCTTCAACTCTGGGATGTTGGTGTGTTTCCTCACATGAACTGCTTGCTTCAGGTCGTCCCACAACATTTCTATTGGATTAAGGTCAGGACTTTGACTTGGCCATTCCAAAACATTAACTTTATTCTTCTTTAACCATTCTTTGGTAGAGTGACTTGTGTGCTTAGGGTCGTTGTCTTGCTGCATGACCCACTTTCTCTTCAGATTCAGTTCATGGACAGATGTCCTGACATTTTTCTTTAGAATTTGCTGGTATAATTCAGACCGCATTGTTCCATTAATGATAGCAAGCTGTCCAGGCCCAGATGCAGCAAAACAGGCCCAAACCATGATACTACCACCACCATGTTTCAGAGATGGGATAAGGTTCTTATGCTGGAATGCAGTGTTTTCCTTTCTCCAAATATAATGCTTCTCAATTAAACCAATTTTTTTTTATTTTGGTCTCATCCATCCACAAAACATTTTTCTATTAGCCTTCTGGCTTGTCCATGTGAATTTTAGCAAACTGCAGATGGGCAGCAGTGTTCTTTTTGAAGAGCAGTGGTTTTCTCCTTGCAACCCTGCCATGCACACCATTGTTGTTCAGTGTTCTCCTGATGGTGGACTCATGAACATTAACATTAGCCAATGTGAGAGAGGCCTTTAGTTGCTTAGAAGTTACCCTGGGTTCCTTTTTGACCTCATGGACTATAACACGTCTTGCTCTTGGAGTGATCTTTGTTGGGTGACCACTGCTAGGGAGGGTAACAATGGTCTTGAATTTCCTCCATTTGTACACAATCTGTCTGAATGTGGATTGGTGGAGTCCTAACTCTTTAGAGATGGTTTTGTAACCTTTTCCAGCCTGATGAGCATCAACGACTCTTTTTCTGGAGGTCCCCAAAAATCTCATTTGGTCGTGCCATGATACACTTCCACAAACATGTGTTGTGAAGGTCAGACTTTGATAGATCCCTGTTCTTTAAATAAAACAGGGCTCTCTCTCACCTGATTTCAATCAATGTCATGACAAACACCTGACACTTCATTTCACATTCAAATTAACTGCTAATTCAAGAGGTTCACACACTTTTGCCAGTCACAGATATGTAATATTGCATAATTTTCCTCAATAATTAAATGACCAAGTATAATATTTTTGTCACATTTGTTTAATTGGGTTATCATTGTCTACTTTAAGACTTTTGTGAAAATCTAATGATGTTTTAGGTCATACAGTGCTTAGTCTTAGAATAGTCATACTATTCACAGCGCTTAACTTTTTCCACATTTTGTTATGTTACAGCCTTATTCCAAAATTGATTAAATTCATTATTTTCCTCAAAATTCTACAAACAATACCCCATAATGACAACGTGAAAGAAGTTTGTTTGAAATCTTTGCAACTTTAATAAATAAAATCCAACAAATAAACAAAAAAGCACAAGTATTCACAACCTTTGCCATGACGCTCAAAATTGAGCTCAGGTACATCCTGTTTCCACTGATCATCCTTGAGATGTTTCTACAATTTAATTGGAGTCCACCTGTGGTAAATTCAGTTGACTGGACATGATTTGGAAAGGCACACACCTGTCTCTTGTTAAGGTCCCACAGTTAATAATGCATGTCGGAGCACAAACCAAGCCAAGAAGTCCAAGGAACTGTCTGTAGACCTCCGAGACAGGATTGTATCGAGGCACAGATCTGGGGAAGGGTACAGAAATATTTCTGCAGCATTGAAGGTCCCAATGAGTACAGTGGCCTCCATCATCCGTAAATGGAAGTAGTATGGAACCACCAGGACTCTTCCTAGAGCTGGCCGCCCGGCCAACCTGAGCGATCGGGGGAGAAGGGCCTAATCAGGGAGGTGACCAAAAACCCGATGGTCACTCTGACAGAGCTCCAGTGTGTCTCTGTGGAGAAAGGAGAACCTTCCAGAAGAACAACCATCTCTGCAGCACTCCAATCAGGCCTGTATGGTAGAGTGGCCAGACGGAAGCCACTCCTCAGTAAAAGGCACATGACAGCCTGAAGGGAGTTTGCCAAAAGGCACCTGAAGGACTCTCAGTCCATGAGAAACAAAATTCTCTGGTCTGATGAAACAAAGATTGAAGCGTCATGTCTGGAGGAAACCAGACACCAGTCATCACCTGGCCAATACCATCCCTACAGTGAAGCATGGTCATGTCAGCATCATGCTGTGGGGATGTTTTTCAGCGGCAGAAACTGGGAGACTAGTCAGGATAGAGGGAAAGATTTATGCAGCAATGTACAGAGACATCCTTGATGAAAACCTGCTCCAGAGCGCTCTGGACCTCAGACTGGGGCGAAGGTTCATCTTCCAACAGGACAACGACCCTAAGCACACAGCCAAGATAACAAAGGAGTGGCTACAGGACAACTCTGTGAATGTCCTTGAGTGGCCCAGCCAGAGCCCAGACTTGAACCCAATAGGTCCTGCAAAGAAGAATGGGAGAAACTGCCCAAAAATAGGTGTGCCAAGCTTGTAACATCATGCTCAAAAAGACTTGAGGCTGTAATTGGTGCCAAATGTGCTTCAACAAAGTATTGAGCAAAGGCTGTGAATACTTATGTACATGTGCTTTTTTTGTATTTTATTTTTAATAAATTTGAAAAGATTTCAAACAAACTTCTTTCACGTTGTCATTAAGGGGTTATTATTTGTAGAATTTTTAGGAAAATAATGAATTTAATCCATTTTGGGATAAGGCTGTAACATAAAAAATATGGAAAAAGTGAAGCGCTGTGAATAGTTTCCGGATGCACTGTATGTACGCAGAAATATAGAAGATTCTTCACAAACTTTCAAGCACCTCTGTATATAAAGTAGTTATTGCACTTTATACCACAGCACATTGAATTCTCCATTCTGATTGGTCAGAAGGTGTTGATTACATTTCTATAACAGCAGCTCTTGGCAGAAGAAAGATTTATATTAATCCACTTCTAGTTCTAGTAAATTATCATTTCTATAGTAACAGCTTACACATGGACTTGTATACATTATACATCTGAAAATCTGATGTTTTAAGTCAGATTTATGCAGATATATAGAAAATTCTAAAAGGTTTAGAAGAAATTCTTTCTTAGCATATCCTAGCTCGTTAGTAAGCTGGGGTCATAGTGCAGGGTCAGCCATGATACATCGCCCCACAGCAGATAGTGTTATGGGATTACTCAAGGGCACAGAGGCAGCTTGTCAGTGCTGGGGCCTGAACTCCTAACCTACGGATCAATAACCTAGAGCCACCACTCTCCTACATATGCCTTTGGCTAAGAGTAGTCACTTCTTAGCAGGAAATCCAGGAACTGTTCTCTATTAGAGCCCTTATCTATTAAACACTACATTCTAGAAATATGATGACATAACAGTTGTTTTTGGGGAAACCACACAAGTAGAGAAACAAATAAAGCAACTAAAATGGAACAATGTGGAAATATTTATGGCCCATGTTTTGAAATTGCAATGTGGGGAAAAAACAATATTTCCCCTAAATGTTCAAGTATAAAACTAGGTCATCTTCCCTTTGAGTAGAAGGAATACTGTATTGTCTACACACAATATTAATTGCTGCACAGCTCACACACTCACACCTTTAGTAAACCCAGTTGACAGGAACCCACTGTGGTTCAGAATAAAGTTTGTCCAAAGCCGCCTGTAGTGTTTCAAATGCAGTGTCCAGGTTGTCATTCACAATGGTGAGGTCAAAGTAGTGTCTATAAGTCCGCTGAATGCGAGTGCTCTCATCCACTCTCTTCTTTAGATCCACATCCTCAGAGAAAAAATACTTTGTGAATCAATCTGTTCACATGATTGTGTAATGAAACACACAATACTGTAGTCTGATCTTGGTAACATTAATATAATTGTTAACAAATAAGCAATTATTAACTAATGCTTTCATAATGATGAATTAAAACATATACTAATCTTTAGCACATCACAAAATAATGAAGCAGCCACTGAGTGATGAAGGGCCAATGGTGATTATAGTAAACCACTGACAACTTAACTCATGCTTGCAATATTAATAAAGACCATTTACATTCTGAAGGGTGTGTCTGGAAACAATGTAGATTAACCCCAACATTATACATGATAATGTCATTTAGAGCTTTCTATATTTTTGTTTTCTACGTCTTCCAAATCAAAACTAAACCCTAACACAGGATATACTGTATTATAAATACATGAAACATGTATGAATCATAAGTTTACAATCACAACCACAGCTACTCTTAATAGTATACAGTCATGTGAAAAAATAAGTACACCCCACTGAAATTGTTGGCTTTTCTTACATTTGGACAAGCAAACATTTATTCCTCTTTGAAACAGTGCCTATTAATGAAGTTGATACATTCTATCAAATGACATATGTACATTTTGTAGTAATTTTCACAAATTAAATTGACAAAAAAAAAGTATCAGTCACATGGAAAAAGTAAGTACACCCCTACATTTATCACACCTTCAAATTCATAAAATTAGAATCAAGTGTTGAAGATTGGGTGCCAGTGATTAGAACCTGCTTAGGGAGTGCAGGTGGGACCGGTCTTATTTATACCCCTCTCATATCTAGTGTTTGGTGTTCCCTTTGCTATTGAGGTGTGTGGTGTCATCATGCCAAGATCTAAAGATTTCTGTACGGCCTTCAGGAAAAAGGATGTGGATGCCTAGGAGTCTGACAAGATCTCCAAATTATTTGAAATACTTAATTCCACTGTAAGGAAAATCATCTAAAAAAGAGCACAGATTTCAAATGACTTCCAATTTGTCCAGGGCTGGCCATCCGAGCAAATTCAACCCAAGAGCAGACCGTCTGATGCAAAAAGAAGTCTCAAAGAATCCCAAAATTTCATCACGAGATCTGCTAGTAAGTCTTGCAAGTGTTGGTGTCAAAGTGCATTCTTCTACAATCAGACAGAGACTGACCTGCATAGGAGACATGCCATGAAAAAGCCTTTGCAAGTCTACAGTTTGTCAATGAGCATATAGGCAAAGACCAGGCCTTTTGGAATAATGACGAATCAAAGACAGAGTTGTTTGGCCACAGTAACAGCGACATGTTTGGCGTAGACCATAGACAGCTTTTTAAGAAAAAGCACCTCATACTGACTGTGAAGCACAGTGGTGGAAATGTTATGGTTTGGGGTTGCTTCACTGCCTCAGGGACTGGACAGCTTGCATACATTGATTCAATTATGAATTCTGCATCATATCAAAGAGAGTGCTTGAAGATAATGTGAGGTCATCCGTCCAAAATTTGAAGCTGAACCGAAAGTGGATCTTTTGACAGGATAATGATCCTAAGCACAGTAGCAAATCCACCAAGGAATGGCTCAAAAAGAAGAAATGGAGGATTATGGAATGGCCTAGTCAAAGCCTGGATTTGAATCCCATTGAAACGTTCTGGGGGGATTTGAAACGGGCAATGCATGCAAGAAAACACTCAAACATCTTGCAACTGAAAGAATATTGCATAGAAGAGTGATAAAAATTCCAGCAAGCTTGGTGGATAATTATGTAAAATGCCTACAAGAAGCTAAATGGGAAGCTAAATGGGAAGCTGCAATACCAGCTTCTGAGGCCAAGGGTTTATTTACTTTTTCCACAGAAGAATATCATATCTATCGATATTTCTGTTGAATAAATGATTGAAAAAGCAAATTTTCCTTGTGGTTTTGTTTCAAAGATGATCAAATATTCGCTTGTATGTCAAAAAAGCCAACAATTTCCATGGGGTGTACTTATTTTTACATGACTATGCTCTAGGCTTCACAGAGTGCTTGAATTGATCAAGATCCTATGAGGTCATCACCATACCCACTTCTTTATTTATTTATTGTCTCAAAGCAACTTGTTAGTGGTGTTGGCTTGAAAGTGCAAATGTAGGGCGGAGTAACACTCGTAAGGAAAGCCCCATCTGCCCTCCGCATGCGAGAGTTAACGGATGCCCACCATTGGCTAGTTTCTCTGTGATTGATAGGGGAGAGATTATGCCACCCCTCCCACCCTGACAGCATAGCCAATTTTGCTTTCTTGGACTCATGGCCACAGATTGCTGTGGCATATTCGGGATCTGAACTCACAATTTCTCATCATGTCTTATGTTTAGCAGTGTTTACTGTTATTACAGAAATGTGTTCATGGTTTGTCCATGCTGGCATCGTCTCTGCCAGCACATGGTCTTGTTTTTGTTTATACCTACTGCCCAGGAGGAATCAATAAGGTTTTGTTAACTATGACCAGTGGGAGTGAATTATGCAGTTAACCACCAAGCCTTTTATTTGTTCTCTATGTGCAGGTTTTCCAATTACAGTAGTTCCTGGTCAAGCTTCTTTGTCATTGATAGCTAGACAGAATTAGCTTATTAATTCATCAAATCAGCTAACAAGATGTTATTGCTAAACTATTACCATTTTAGTGGCTTTTCATAACTCAGAGACTGCTGCAAATGTCTTTATTTCATGATGCACTAAGGATTTGTACATGTATTAATTCATCATTATGAAAGAATAAGTATTAATTAATATGTGTAGCAAGGACTCAGGACATTTCCCTTCCTGCAAGCAGAGGCAGTGCTACCTTGAATTCTAGTGCTACCTCTGACATCTCACACACTTCCATGTTGCTCCCTGACTGTCTGAGAATTAGGCACTAGAGAAATAAATAAATAAAATAAAATGAGGTCTTTACTCAAATCATCTCATGTGAGATGTGATGTGGGCTTGATTTGTACGTACTGTGAGCTGTTTGGTTGTGAATCCTGCATCGCAGACAGCTTTGTGCATAGCTTTCAGGGTTTCGAACTCAGGAGCCGCTATGAACACTACATAGGGCATAAACTCCGCTGTTCGCAGCACCTTCAGAGCCTGTGCAAAGAGCCAGTGGGGAAAAACATCTTTAGCCACGATTTAATCAGCCTCCAAAACTGATCAGAATGTAGGCTGTGTAGACTAGCATATTTGTAACAGGAGATGCCAAGAATATAGTGAGAGTATGTGTTACTAAGAGGACAGGAAAGAGGTCGGAGGTAGTTATAAAGGCAAACATTAGGCATAAAATCTATTAGGGAATATTTAGATTGGAACAGAACTGAAATATATTGAAACTAATATATAGTCTGGTTTTTTTCACAATTTATCTTAACCTATACTTTTTATTTAAAATTTGTTAGTTTTATTTTATTTATTTTTTTAAAATAATTTTTTACTTGAAAGGAACCCTAATAATGTCTTGTCAGTATGAATTTGTCTCATTTATTTTGCCCAAAGGCTTTAACCTTTTTTTGGACTCAAATGTATTTAGCCACTATATTTATAGATTGGTTTATAAATTCATTTTAGTCTTTTTTCCCCACAAACTAATGAGTTGAATCAGGTGTTTTGGATAAGAGAAAACATTAAACTGCTACAGAGGACTGTAGTCTGAGGATCCCTATTAAACCTTGAACATTAACATAGTTTGCACCTTTTATTTTTGGACTAAGTAAAGTGTGTATGTTATGTAGGTATGTTTTTAGATCTTGGTAGATGCCAGATTTCCCCACAAGGATACAAATATCGGACATTTAGCTGGTCACCACAAGGAAAATAGTAAGTTACATATGTAACCACGAGAGTAGTAGAACAGTGTTTTAACATCTGTATACCTTCTTATGCGCATGCACACCTCGGCCATTGTTCCCTGGAACCTTATGGCTCAATTACTACTGCTTCACTGTTGGTACTAAGTGACTGGGTACCCTGGTAGTTATCCGCTATTCATAGAACCACCATTACATATTTAACCCTATCATTCTATTCCACCCCTGGTAACCACCAGAGGTTAGTGTTTTAACAGGTACTGTATAAGAGTTACATTTTTTAACACCATGTCAGCATCAAGTGCTATATTCCAGGCAGGAGAAAAGTTATAAATAATAAACGTATGTTTATAATAATAAATGTATAAGTGAATACATGGAGTGTTTTAACACCTCATAGGTTATTCATGTATGAATAACTTATACCAGCATGTTAAGAGGAAACAGCTCACTCTGAGTTCAGAGATGACTGTGACTCAATTGAGGCAGGCTACGCCAACACTACTCCACTTAGTGACTTTACAGCATACAGTTATGGAAGAGTAATGACAATCACACTATCTGGTGTTACTCAAAAGGATGTGACTGGTTTCCCTCAAGACTTCTTCCTCATGTTTTCATGGGAAGTATTTTCTTGCCACTGTTGCCTCTGGCTTGCTCATTGGGGATTTAAATATATATAAAAATATAATGTATATAAAATATTTTATAAATTAAAAATAAAAAGTGCTACATAAATAAAATTTAATAGAACTTATCTACCAGGAAAAAAACATCCATACTTAGCAGTAACTGACCAATCCAGTTTTGTTGGTAAAGAGCCACCTGTGCCTAGACAACGCAGGTAGAAAGAACCTGAGGGCCAGCCAGAGTGGCTGTAAAACAAAGACGGTAGTGGACTTTAGGAGGACATAATCTACACTCCAGCCTATATACAAAATAGCAATGGAACACCTGTGGAACAATTGTCAAGTTTCAGATTCTTATGTGTAAACTTCACCATTGACCTCACATGGACTCTGAATTCCTCACTTTTAGCTAAAAAGGCACACCAATGCTTCTACTTCTCGAGGAAATTGAAAAAGCAGGTATGTGATCTTTACCAGCTTCTACAAGAGTATCATTGAGTCTGTCCTGACCCACAGCATTACAGTCCGATATGGTAATTGTACTGAATCAGATAAGAAAACACTCCAGGAATGCCCAGCAAGTCATTGGCACCAGCCTCCCTAATATTAACATCTACAAGGAATGATGTAAAAGGAGGGCCCAAAGCATCTGGGCAATCTCCACTCATCCATCATACAACCTGTTCACTGGGGAAAAGACTGCGTAGCATTCGAGCCAAATCCTCGAGACTCATGAGAGTGTGTGTTTATATTTATTTTTATATTATTTTTTATATATATACACACACACATTATATATATATATATATATATATATATATATATATATATATATATATAATGTATGTCTGTCTGTCTGTATGTATGTATGTGTATATATATGTATGTGTATATATATGTGTATATATATATATATATATATATATATATATATATATATATATATATATATATATATATACACATATACACACATATATACACATACATACAGACAGACAGACATACATTATATATATATATATACACACACACACACACACACACACACACACACACACACACTAGTGTGTGTACATATACGAGTACTTGTATATAATCACACATACATATAAATACACATATACAATGGATATAAAAAGTCTACACACCCCTTTTAAAATTTTAGGTTTTTGTGAGGTTAAATCATGTCAGAACATTTTCTACCTTTACTGTGAAATTGCAACTAGAAATAAATGTGAAAAACGGTAAGAATCATTTTAGGGGGGTGGGAAGAAAAAAAGTTACAATACCTGATTACATAAATGTGCGCACCTCTAAACTAATACTTTGTTGAAACACCTTTTGATTTTATTACACCACTTGGTGTTTTTGGCTAAGAGTTTACCAGCATGGCATATCTTGACTTAATATTTTTCCACTTTTCCTTGTAAAAACATTCCACATCCATCAAATTGTGAGGGCATTTCCTGTGTACAGCCTGCTTCAGGTCACCCACAGATTTTTAGCAGGATTCAGGACTGTGCTCTGGCTCGGCCATTCAAAAACATTTATCTTTTGGTTAAGCCATTCCTTTGTTGATGTGGATGTTTGGGTCAATATCATGCTGAAAGGTGAAATTCCTTTTCATCTTCAGGTTACTAGCAGACACCTGAATGTTTTGCATTAAAATCGACTGGTATTTTTTAGCTGTTCGTGCTTCCCTCCACCTTGATAAAAGCCCCAGTTTTGGCTGAAGAAAAGCAGCCCTAAAGCATGATGCTGAGAACTCCATGCTTCATGGAGATAACGAAGAGAGTAATCAGAACTTTTCGGACATTCCTGCAGCTCCTTTAATGGTGCTGTAAGTCTCTTGGCATCCTCCCTGGTAAGTTTGGAGGGATGTCCTGTTCCTGCTAATGTTACCCTTCTCCACTTCTTGTTGATGGCCTTCACAGATTTCCATGGAACAGTATGTTTTGGAAATTCTTTTAAACCCCTCTCCTGATCAACATCTTTCTACAAGTGAGACACTGTACATGCTTTGTCAGCTCTCTGCAGACCATGGCTTCAGCGGTCAGACGAAACCAAGAAGATGTGAAGAAAATCCTAGAAACAGGAACAGCTGATCTTTATTTGGGGTTGATCAGAATAATTTCACTGATGACAGCTGTATGATAATTACTTTTTAACACGTGCTTGAATGTGATTGGTTAATTGTGAACACAGCCACATCCCAAATTATACACACTTATGCAACCAGGTTATTGTAACTTTTTTGTTTTCCTGTTTTTCCCTAAAATGTTTGATTGTTCACTTAATATTTATATGTTGTAGTTCCCAATAGTAATTTGTTTTTTTTTTTTTACATCACAAAACATGAAAACCTTTAACATTTTGACAGGGGTGTGTAGACTTTTTATATCCATTGTGTGTATATAGTAATGTATGTATATAGCAATGTTTTGCTTTTTGTATGTCATATTTAATGTCTGTCTGATGTCTCCCTGACTCAGGAGAAACTGTATTTCATTCAATCCTCAGCCTTGTGTTGAGCTAGAATGGCAATAAACTTACATACTTAAAGTGTTCAGTAAGAATAAAGGGAACAATGGCCTTTAAAGCCTTCAAACAATCAACTATGTTATTTCATATTAAAATACTAAGTTGTACAGCCACCATGGCAGACATTGATGTGTGCACACACACACAAGAAAGGTCATCTACTGGTATTTCAGCCATAATTATACACGTCTTTTTTTTTAATTTATTTTGCAAATAAAAACTGCTTTTATTTAAAAACCCAGTAGGTTTCCTTTTGGCTACTTGCATTAAAGTTAGGGTTAGATTTAGGTGTAAGCATCGCATTAATCGGCTGCATTAATAGTTATGTTAATGGAAGGCCCTCACAAGGATAGTAAGACAAGCACACAGTGGCTACGGGGACACGGTCCAGCATTGGCTGTGGACGGAGAGAAGGCAGGTCGAACCGGCAGGTAAGGTGTAATGGTTCTCACCTGTGTGTAATTAGTGAGAGCTGTGTCTCTGTGCTTTCAGTTCTCCCTCATAGAGGCCAGAGAGAGAGAGCAACTGAGAGAGATAAAGCCAACCAGCACTGAGCCGTGTGTGCGCGCGTGTGTGTGTATAATATAAAGCGGTTTTTGAGTTGTTCCAAGCCTGCCTCCAACTTAATTTCCTCCCTGAACTTGTGAAGCAGTAAATGTACAAGCAGGATAAGAATGTCTGCATGTATATTAGTGGTGCTTTGACCTTGTTTAAAAAAAACAAACAAACTATCAATTGAAACATTCAAATGAAAAGCCACTGTTTAACAAATCATTTTTAGGCTACTAAAATGTCAATGCCCTGTGCAGATCTCATTGACCGGGACTGTGATGCTGCAAATTTCAGCTATGTATATAATATTAAATTTACTCCAAACAGATTCAAAAAGATTTTTCAGGGGAAATCAGAAGAATACTTCGAAGACTAGGTTTAAACACCTTCACTAGGACACACAATTAAGATTGCATAAGGTAAAATGTCTCTAAAGACAAAATCAAAGTGTGATGCTTTCAAAGATTTACATAAATGAAAATTAACGGCTTCAGTTTATGGACCTGAGGGTTGATGTCCAGGATGCAGGTGCGTCCTGTGTTCACCACTTCATGAATAGAACTTATCTTGGTGCCATACAGGTTGCCATCATACTCGCCGTGCTCCAAGAAACATCCCAATTTAATGTCCATCTCCATGTCCATCCTTGGCACAAACTGGTAAGTCTGACCATTGTGTTCATCCTCTCGAGGCCTTCTAGATGTGACTGAATGACAGGAAAGGATTTAATGAAGCATCTTAGTAGAATTTAAGGATTCAAGGAAGCATCTAAACATGCTGGATAATTCCCGACTTCATTTTCAGAGAAAGACAGAGTGGACAAGCTCTTACATGCCTTTGTGTTTTCCTTCCACAGACTGAATAAATGGTTTATATATTCACTTTGCCATTGTTGAAAATCTCCATTTACATGTCTGTTACAGTGCTGTGGAAAAAGTATTTGCCCTATCCTGATTTCTTCTGGTTTTTGTGTACATCATGGTAAATATTTCAGAAATTAAAACAAAATCTAAA